>NW_024429193.1:84108466-84275966 GCF_017639785.1 Mesocricetus auratus | reverse complement strand
ATGGATGATCCAATATTGGATTTTTCTTGCATCATCCTTACAACATTACTGTAAATTAAAATTTACAAATCTAAAAGTTTCAAATAAAAGTTGATGAAAACTATGCAAAATTTAAATAAGAGCATTGAAGTTGAGTTGTTACCAGCAGCTGTGTTCCTTTTGCAATACAGCAAACCATAAACACTTAGCAGCTTAAAACAACAAACGCCAGTTTGCAGTTTTGGTGAAGTGGAGTTCTAGACACAGCTTATCTCAGGATCTTACCAAATTTTGGTCAAAAGAGTGACTAGGACTGTGATTTATTTGAAAGCATGGATGGGGCACACGTCTTGTGAGATCATGAAGACTGTTGGCAGAATTTATTTCCTTGTGGTTTTGTGATTGTCATTTCATAGAGTACCTACAATTCCTGACATTCAAACATGACTGTTACTTGGAGGTCAGCACAAGAGTATCTGGCTTTACCTTGTTTTCATATATTGCATTACTTAAAGTCATGGCACTGATCTTCCATGCTATAGGGAAGGGGTTAGATACCGATTTGGACACTCAGACACAAGAACCCTTGGTGGACTGTCCACCACAATCGATGTTACTACACTGGCTATGATACATCAAGTTCTAAATAGTTTACATACTTCAAGTTAGACTAAGGTTAGCAATGAAAATACAATTGCCTCATAGCAATTGATCATATGTACTTGAAAGTAAAGGTTTTACTGAAGAAAATACTTGTTCTTTTTTGTTTGCGTGTCTTCTCAGAATATTTAGAACATAGTTACTGTACTTCAGAAATACTTAAAAAATTCTTCCTCCTCAACATGGTTTGGATAGACCTGGAACATGTCCTCAAGAGTTCATGTGCTGGCAACTTGATCTGTAGGGTGATGGTGTTGGAGGAATAGTGGGGCCTAGTGGGAGATTCTTAGGTCACAATTGATGGGACTTTCTTCTGTGTATATGTTTGTATTATTGGTTGATAAATAAAGCACTGTTGGCCAATAGGGAAGCAAGATAGGTGGGACTAGGAGATAAGGAGGACTCTGGGAAACATAGTAAAGAGAAGTCGCCGTTTGATCCAGGTAGAAAGTGACATAGCACGGACAAGCAGGAAATCACTCTCTTATTTTCTTCTCTTCTATGTGGAGATGCTGAGTAGATGTGATATAGACTCCATGGGAGTAAGAGGCCCGGACCTTTTCTCCAGTAAGATAAGGCCACGTGGAGATACTTAGATTTATAGAAATGGGGTAATGATTAAAAATAAGAAACCTTAGCCAAAGACCACCAGTATTTATAACTAATATAGTGTCTATGTGTTTCTTTGGTGCAGAGAAGAGCATCAGGACCTAACCAGGCTGGGAAAACTTCACGTTACACACAATGGTTGTACTCATGGGATACTTAGGCTCTCAAAACAACAAAGTTTCATAACAGGAAGCCTGAATACTGAGTTGCTCTTCATCCCTGTTTGATGCTGCTGCTGCTGTGTGGCTTTGAACCTCTAGAATTATGAGCTAATTCAGACCTTTTCCTGAGACTGCTTCACATATATCACAATAGAAGTGAAAAAGGTTTACTACAGTCTTGAAGCTGTTTAATAAAAAATGTCTGCTTTGCATAAAAACGTAAAGGCAATGATGAGATGTGATACTTCTTGATCCCCTTTGAGTTGAGAGCTTCGTCATTTGCTTTGGTCAATGAAATGAAGTCCCAGGGCATGTGACCTGCTCTCTGTTCATCCTTATCTGGCTCACCATCTTTGAGAAAATATTCTGCAATTGAGTTTCTGTCAGAATGGGTCTTTGAGTGATTACAGCAGGCAGAGCCTTCAGGCTGACCCAAATTGGACATGTAATAACAATGAAAAATGAACTTTTGTTGGTTTGCTGACAGTCTTGGATTTTTTGTTGTTGTTATAAAAATCTGTCTTGACTGGTACAGAAATGTATGATGAAAATGGTGTGCTACTATAACAAAATCTCTGAATTATGTAGTACTACAGTAGTGGTTGATTAAAAATTTACATTTATTTTTTGATTGATGGATGGATTGTGTGTGCGTGTGTGTGTGTGTGTGTGTGTGTGTGTGTGTTGTGTGCTGTGGATTTGTGTGGATGTCAGAGCACACCACTCAAGAGAACTGGGAATTGTTTTTCTCTTTCTATTATGTGGGTGTACTGAAGATAAAATTCATGTCATCAGTCTTGGCAACCAGAACCTTTTCCAATGAGCCATCTGTCCTCCCAACACTAACTTTTTAAAAATATTATTATTAGTGTGTGTGTGTTTGGAAAAGTGTGGACACACATACACTGTACCTATATGTAAGTCAGAAGACACATTTCAGGGGCTATTTTTTTCCAAACCGTTATGTGCATTCTAGGGATTGAACTCAAGTGTTCAGGTTTATGAACCAAGTACTTTACTCTTTGAGCCATTTCTCCAGTCTTTCTTTTGTGTGTGTGTGTGTGTGTGTGTGTATGTGTGTGTGTGTGTGTGTGTGTGTGTTCTCTGGAGAGCGTTTACTTGTTTGTATAGTACAGACTGGCCTGAATCCCAGTCTGTAGCCAGGCTGACTTTGAAATCATAGTAATCCTCCTGACTCCAGTACTCTGATTACAAGTGTGAGCAACTATACTCAACTTAAAATCTCACAGGTGCAGTCCAGGTTGACTTCTACTGCTTCAGCATAACATACTGTGTGCAGCATCACATCTGGTCCGGCCATTTGAAAATGGAAAAGTGAAAGCAGAAAGAGTAGTAATATGTCAAGTTCTAGACCAAGAGAGGTGATAAAACCTTCACTTAGGAAGCAGAGCAAGTGTTTGAAGATTCTAGGACACGAAAGAGTTGAACAGCCGTGTGTAAGCTCTGCACATTACACTGTTAACTCTACTGAGGTGTGTGGTGTTTGGACGAGAATGGCCTATATATTTCAATGTTTGGTTCCATAGTTGATGGTGGTGTTTGGGAAAGGTTAGGAGGTGTGGCCTTGTTGGAGGAGGCGTGTTAGTGGGTGGGATTTGAGGTTTCAAAAGCCCATGTGAGGCCCAGTCTTTCTCTTTGTCTCTCTGCCTGTCTTTCTGTCTCTGCCTGTTTGTCTCTGTCTCTGTCTATCTGTCTGTCTGTCTAACACTGTCTCTCTGTCTCCCTGTTTCTCTCTGTCTCTCTCTGTCTCTGTCTCTGTGTCTCTGTCTCTCAGTCTGTCTCTGTCTCTCTGTGTCTCTGTCTCTCTCTCTGTCTCTGTCTGTCTGTCTGTCTGTCTAACACTGTCTCTCTGTCTCCCTGTTTCTCTCTGTCTGTCTGTCTCTCTGTCTCTGTCTCTGTGTCTGTCTGTCTGTCTGTCTGTCTGTCTCTCTCTCTCTCTCTCTGCCTACTGCCTGCAGATCAGATGTAAGCTTTTAACTACTGCTCTGGTGCTCAGCCTGCCTGCCCCCTGTCATGCTTCCCAACTGTGATGGTCATGGAGTCACCTTGTAAAATGATAAGTAAACCCTCAATTAAATGCTTTCTTTTATAAATTTCCTTAGTCATGGTGTTTCTTCAGAGCAACGGAACAGTAACTAAGATGGGGCATGAATTCAGAGAGTAATCTAACCTAGTGTAAGCAGAATTTATATACCATGTGGTAGGGAAGTTGTTTTCTGGTCATAGAGCCTTGGAGCTGACCTTCTAGTTCTCATCTTCTGGGACTCAGCCAGCACCACCTAATATTCATCTAATATTCATTTTTGCTTCTACTTGCCTCAGCACATTTTCAAGCTAGTAGCTATTGAGATTCCTGGCTAATACCAATAGGATTTATACTTCTGAATCCACTGAGGCAGTTTTCATTTGCACTTACCATGAATCAGGGACTCAGGTTAGCACTTCAAGCTTTCATCATGAGCATGTCAGGCCTAGAGCAGAGTCAAGAGGCTCCCATCTCTTAGCTTTCAGGATTGTTTTATAAAGGTTTCTTTTTCAAAGTCTATTTATTCATTTATTATTTTTATTTATTTATTTTTATTGAAATTAGAAACAAGCTTGCTTCAAATGTCAATCCCAGATCCCTCTCCCTCCCCTGCCCCCCCTCACTAGACCCCCCAATTCCCACCCAAATCCCTGCTCCCTAGGGAGGGTGGAGGCCCTCCATGGGGGATCTCCAGAGTCTGTCATTTCATTCAGGGAAGGACGTAGGCCCTTCCACAAGAGTCCAGGCTGAGAGAGCATCCCTCATTGTGGGATGGGCACCCAAAATCCATTTGTATGCCAGGAATAAATACTGACCTACTACCCAAGGCTCCATACATTGCCTAGGCCTCCTTACTGACACCCACATTCAGGGGATCTGGATTAGTCCCTCTCAGGCATCAGTCTGGTGTTGAAGAGCTTCCCCTTGTTCAGGTCATCAGTTTCTGTGGGTTAAACAAGCCCAGTCTTGACCCCTTAGCTCATCAGTCCTCCCTCTTTGCCACTGTATCCCAGGAGTTCAGTTCAGTGTTTAGCTATGGGTATCTGCCTCTGCTTTCATCAGTCACTGGATGAATTTTCTCTTTCCCTGAATCTCTGGCAGTGATATTGTAGGCTGACACTGCCTTGATCTATGTCTAAAATCCATATATGAGTGAGCACATACCATATTTGTCATTTATTTATTTATTTATTTTGTGTGTGTGCATGCACATCTATTTACAGCATGCATGTGAAAATCAGAGGGCAACTTACTGGAGTTGATTTTGCTTTTCTCCTACAACCATGCATGTTTTGGGTGTTAAACTCAGGTCATCAGACTTGGGGTTAGAGCTTTCTTCCTCTGGTCCCTATAAAACTTTCTTAGTTTATGTTTAGTGTACATCAATAATGTTTAACCTCAAAGATAGTCAATTATCAGTTGGAACACCTTTTTTATAAAACTGTAGTTATTACATGATATTCAATAATGGAGCTGTTTTCCCACTGACTCAAAAGCAAAACTAGAAACAGAAGCAGGACGAGAACTCATTTGCATTATGTATAACCTCTCCCGTCTGATTTTAATACTAACTCTAATTTGCTTCTGTTACACTCATCAGATGATTTTCTTTTTTCTCAAGAACCATCTCCTCACTGAACAGCCAACAATGCCTTTTAAAAAAATAGTGCTAAGTCTTAAGTTTGACACAAAATGTTTCATTTTGAGAAAAAAATGTTATAAGAACAGAATAGAATCTTTTAAACATAGCTCCTTTTAACAGCTTTCATCATAGTCTGTGCATTTTATTTAAGGAAATGAAAAATGTAGACTTGCAATTGGAAACTGTATTTACACACAGCTGCATATTATATTTGACAAAATACAGAAGAGTATTCTAAAGCTATATTTTGTAAACAGCAATACTTTCTTAGAATTTTAAATAAAATTTTAACATTTTCTATAAACACGCAAATGTAATTAAGAGATAATTAACGAACTACCTGTCTTAGTTAGGGTTTTATTGCTGTGAAGAGACACCATGACCACAGTAACTCTTGTAAGTAAAACATTTAATTGGGGCTGGTTTGGTTTGCAGGTTCAGAGGTTTAGTCCATCACCATTATGGTATGAAGCATGGCACTGTGTAGGCAGACATGATACTACAGAAGGTGTTGAGAGTTCCACATGTTGATCCCCACGCAACAGGAAGTGAACTCTGTACTGGGTACTTGGGCATTTGAGAACTCAAAGCCAGTACTAGTAACACACTTCCTCCAACAAGGACACACCTACTCCAACAAACCACCATATTCTGCTTCCTGGCCCCCATAGACTTGCAGCTGTATTACAATGCAAAAATGCATTTAGTCCAACTTTGAAAATCCTTGTAGTCTCTAACACTCTAAAGCTTATTTAAAAGTCCATAGTTCAAAGTGTCTTCTGAGACTCATGCAGTTTCCCAATTGCAATACCTTTCAAAATTAAATTGAAAAAGCAGATCACATACTTCCAACATACAATGGCACAACATACAATGTGCATTACCATTCCAATATGTAAGAAGGGAAGCACAGTAAAGAAACACTGGGTGAAAGGAAAACCAGAGACCAGCTGGAGAAAGTCCTTCTCTGCATCTCTATGTTTGATATAAAATCACAAAAGATCTCCAACTCCTTTCAACTTCTATCTCTTGGGCTGGTTCCACTTGTTATTAGTTGCTCTCCTCAGCAGGTATCCCATGGCTCCAGTACCTCTACCATTTTGGAGTCTCCAAAGCAATCCAGGCTTCACCTTTTTACTTCACACAATGGCCTCTGTAGGCCTCCATGCAGAGACAATCCTGGCTCGTGACACTTGACTGGCCTCAGTGGCTTTCCTAGGTTTGGGGGGACAGTCTATAACTCCTTTCTACTATTCTTGAATCTAAAGTCAGAGTCATATGGCCAGAGCTGCCATGTTGTCCTTCTTGCTGGGCCTGGATTATGGCCCACCCATTCAATTACATCTTCACCAGCTTTCTGTTTTCCTTCACTGCCTAAGCTTGCTGTCCTGGAGCTTGTTCTGTAGACCAGGCTGGCCTCAATCTCAGAGACCCACCTGCCTCAGTCTTCTGAGTGCTGGGATTAAAGGAGTGAGACACCACACCTGTCTTTAACCTGTAATTCCTTTTCACAGTTGGAAGCTAAATTGCTTGGATCTTGCCTTGAAGTCACAACTCCCTTTATTCCATTTAACATCAAGATTTTCTTTAATTTGTTTATCCCCTTGAACATGAACACAGGATTTAGCTTCATTCCATTTCTTGGTGCCTCTTTTCTCCTTGAATTCTACATTTTATATTTTTCTTAGTTTGCTCTTTTTCATTATAGATCTCCATAAAAGTGAACACTAGTAGCCATGTGAGTCAATAGTAGGCTGTTTTGAAATTTCCTCTGCCACCGGGTGGCGCACGCCTTTAATCTGAGGCAGAGGCAGGTGGATCTCTGTGAGTTCGAGGCTGGGCTGGACCGACAGCCTCCAAAACAATACAGAGAAACCCTGTCTCGAAAAACCAAAAAAAAAAAAAAAAAAAAAAAAGAAAAAAAAAAAGGAAAAAAAAGAAATTTCCTCTGCCAACACATTCCAAAACTTTTCCATTTAGCCTCAGACAGACTTTTTGAAGGGCAAAATGCAGCTACATCTTCACCAAAATATCATAAAAATGGTCTCTAGTTCACATACAGATATTCTTTTCCTCCCGAAACCTCTTGAGTCAGGCCCCTGTCATTCAAATTACATGCAGCACCTCTGTCTTCCATGCTCCTACGAGGATGTCCCATTAAACCCCACTTAAAGCTTTCAACTGCTATTCTCATCCTATGTTCCAGAGTCTGCATTCCTCCAAACAAAAGCATGGTCAGGTCTATCACACCAATCCTCTATCCCTGGTACACATTTCTATGTCAGGTAGGGTTTTATTGCTATGAAAAGACACCACGACCACAATAACTTTTATAAAGGAAAACATTTAATTCGGACTGGCATGAAGTTTTAAGGTTGACTTATCTATCATTATGGTAGGAAGCATGGCAGCATGTAGGCAGACATGGTGCTGGGGAAGGAGTTGAGTACTCCACATATAGATCATCAGGCAGCAAGAAGTACACGTCACACTAGACCTAGCTTGAGCATTTGAGACCTCAAGGCCTTCCCCACAGTGATGCACTTGCTCCAACAAAGGCCCATTTACTCCAACAGGCCATACCTTCTCTTAGTGACTCTCTCTCCATGAGCCTATGTGGGGCATTTTTCTTTCAAACCACTATACCACCATTTACCCAAGTTACATTTTTGTTGATGATAATGACATCAAATGCCTTCCTGGGCGTTGTGTTTTGATAATCAGAATCAGCTGATTTCTTACTGAAGGATGCCTCACCCCAAGAAACACTAACTATTGACTACAGCACTCGGAGTACAGAGGTAAACCTTCAAAGGAAGTCTCAGTAGCCTATCGTAAGCTTTCTAATGTGGTCATAAGAGGTCTTCTAATCATAGTAGTCATTGGCAATTGCACTCTACATGCTTGTTGAGAAGCAAGCACAAGACTTCCCACTTTGGGGCACCTCACAGTAGGGAAAAGACACAAAAAAGGAGTAGCACTCCAGGTTTGGGATGACAAGACCTGGCACTGCTATTAAACACACCTCCCTTTTGCCTCTAAAATGAATGAGCTAGATTATATGATTGCCAGTCTTCCCCTGAGCTCAAGGTTCAATGACTATGTAGCAAGTCATGTGAAATAATACAACGAAGTGACAATTCTTTAAGCTGTAGATTGTAAAGAATAAACAAAGAACTGTAAATTTTGAATAATTTTTTACCATATTTGCCCATTAGAATTATTTGACGATTGTTTTCCTGATGCTCTTCACCTGAGAATGATTGATTTGTGTTTAATTAAGTGATTCCAATAGGAAAGGAAAATAAAACTTCTGCATCAGAAAAGAAAGGAATAAAGATTACAGGGCAAAGCATAGAAATCATGTCTCTATTTTAAGAGACCTTTTGATAAATTGGTTTTGTACATAAAACACAATTCTTTATTTAGACAAGGGGACACAAAGAGTAGAATATATCTTCATTTTCTGTAAGGAGAAGTAACACACTAGGACTTTTTTAAAAACGTGCTTCTTTAGGAGTCTGGCTAGGATTGGCTTGGGTGGAGTTTTGTGATTTAGCTCTAAAAAATCCATAGTTCCTGCACTTGGAGTGGTGGTAAAGGGAACAATTCCTTCTTAGAAGGAATACAGAGTGCACTTAAATTTTCTTGATGTGCATAACTCACTTACATTCTGCAAAAGAAAAGCACCTTCCCTCCGTATGAAACTTCTAATGTGCTGAACTAATGTCTGATAGCATCTTCCTCTCTCCATCTCTTGTGAGGCAGCTCCAGCTGTGCAGCCTCTAATCCCACTTCTCTGTCACCAGGGTACCACCTTGCCCTGAGGATTCATTCCTCTGTGCACCTGGGCCCTCGTAAGACCGATGTCTTTTAATATGTAAAGCACCTGAAATGGAGTGACCCTCAATGAGAGTTCCCACGATGCCCCCAACTGAAAGTAGAGGCCTCATTTTTAAGCTCTTTGAATGTAGGTTCTTTTATTAAGTTCCCAGGGTATAGTGGATGCTTAGTACATACTGATGAAGGTTTTAAAATCTCATTTGACAAACGAGAAGTCAGAGGTGTTTTGGCCAATGTGGATTAACAAGTCATCCAATGAGCCAGCCTTTATCCTTGTTTCCCACTGAGCGTATTCAGTTCAACCTGATGAGTAACACCAGGTGAGCAGACAAAAACTCATAGCCATCCAGCTCAAGAAGAGAGAAACAGGTCTTTTCAAAAATAGTAAAAAATGATCACAAATAAAGAGATTTTCCTGATGAGTGGTAGAGAATAGAAATATGTGCAATGGTAAAATTTCATAGCTATATAGGTGATTATTTGTGTTAAGCAATAGAGTTGGGATGGATAAAAGATTAAGGATTGCCTTGTTATATGGAACAAGAAACAAGATAAGGTAATGGTCTTTTAAATATACAAACATAAAATCAGATGAAGACTATTTGAACTCCCTCTATGTAGGACACTTGGCTGTATAGTGTTATAGGGAAGTCAAGGGATTGAAAAAGACCCACACTATTCAAGGACCTAAAAGCACTTTGATTGGGATTGGGAAAATAAGAGGACTAAAACAAACAGGTGCCTTTATTTACCCTTGTGCAGTAATTGTGGTTGAGACAACATTGTGCTGTCATTGTCCTAAGAGAAGAGACTGGGGTTCCAGGAGGCTCAGGGAGCACTATGTTGAGGGTTTGTAAAATACATAGATTTTCAGCAGGACAAAATACAGGTAGACTTGGCAGCATTCTAGATAGAAAGTACTCAACTTCCCTTTTGTTCACTTAAAATAAATTGTTAAGAAGCTACATTGACATAACAGAGAAGGAATGTGCTTTCTGACTTCTGGAAACTCGAGTGTCTTGGCAGAGGCATCTCACTGACCGCACAGGGCCGTTCATACGTGATATTCCCTGCCTTGCCTTTGATTTCTTCTCAGTTGGTCTTTTCTCTGGTGACCTGATTTTCAGATTCAGTCAGGTACCTTCAAATCTCACAGGAAGATCCACTTCCTGCTGAAGGAGAAACTTCTGTTTTCCTAAATATTGCTGGAGACTTCAAATAAAGGCTTTTATTACTCCTATTATAATCAGAATTTGATGACTCCAAAACCAAATTGGAGACATACTAAAGGCTTCCAACCTGTAGGCTAAAGGAATGGTATGACCTTAATAGCAATTACTTTTTTGCTCATGTATCTGAGAAGGTAATTTACTTTTTCAGTGTATTTGCTTTTTGAAGAAAGGCTAGTCTACTTTAACAGAAGGAGAGGTATTTTTCCTGTTGGCAGTGGCTTAGCTCTGCCTAAAATACTGTGACAGGGATGTTGGACTACAGGATCTTTCATGCTACAGAAGTTATCATTCTAACTGTAATTAGCTCTCTACTTGGAGGGGGGGGTCCAGCTCTGTTTAAGTTCCTTGTGATTTCCAAATCTCTTCAAAATGTGTGTGTGTGCGTGATGTTCTTATGGGAAGGTCAACTTTTACTTTAAAAACTTGATATAGGCAAATTTTAAAAGGAAACTGATAAAAGTCAATCTTTGTGCTTTATGGCACACACCTGTAATTACAGATACTTGAGAGGCTGAGGTAGGAGACGTATTTCAAGTTTGAGGCTTGCCTAGAAAACACACTGAAACAAAAAGATTAAAAAAAAGAGAGAAAGAACACCAAAAGCTTTTTTTTCTCCTTTTTTAAAATTTAGAAACATTTTATGTATCAATCCCCCACCATTCCCTCTCTCTCCCATCCTCCCATGCCCCCTACCAACACCCCCCAACACAACCCCCACCCACTCCCCAAGGACAGTAAGTCCTTCCATGAGGGATCAGCAAAGTCTGTCATATCATTTGGGGGAGAGTCTAGGCCCTCCTCTGTGTATCTGGGGGTGAAGAGTATCCCCCCATAGGGAGTGGTTTCTCAAAGTTCATTTGTGCACTAGGGATAAACACTGGTTCCACTGTTAGAAGTCCCATAGACTGCCCAGGCCTCCTAACTGGCACCCACATTCAGAGGGCTTGGTTCGGTCCAGTGCTGGTTCCCCAGCTTTATGACTGAGTCTCTGTGCTCTCACTAGGTCAGGTCAGCTGGTTCTCTAGGTTTCTTCAGCAAGTTTTGGCTCCTTTGCTTGTCCCTCTTCCCTCTCTACAAGTGGATTCCAGGAACCCAGTGCTTACCTGTGGGTGCCTGCTTCTGTTTCCATCAGCTACTGGATGAAGACTCTAGGATGACAATTAAGGAAGTCATCAGTCTCATAACAGGGGAAGGGCATCAATGGCTACCTCTCCACTACTGCCTAGATTCTTAGATAGTGTCATCTTTGTGTATCTCTGAACATTTCCCTAGTGCCAGATTTCTCTTTAAACCTATACTGGCTCCCTCTATTAAGGTATCTCTTTTCTTGATGTCCTTCTCTATTCCTCCCCTGACTCAGTCTTCCTCTCAGTCTTCCTGACCCCCCATGTCCTCCTCCCCTCTCCTATTCTTCCCTTGTCTTTTTCTTGCCCCCCCGCTCCCTCCCCACCCCTGTGCTTCCAATTTTCTCAGGGGTTCTTGTTCCTTTCCCCTTCTTCTGGGGGATCATGTGTTCTTCTTTCTGTGTCCTTGTTTCTTAGTTTCTCTGGTGGTGTGGATTGTAAGCTGGTACTACTTTGCTCTAGGTCTGATATCCATATATGAGTGAATACATATCATGCTTGTCTCTCTGTGACTGGGTCACCTCATTCATGATGTTTTCTTCCAGTTCCATCCATTTGCCTGTGAATTTAAAGATTTCATTGTTTTTTTTCCGCTGAGCAATGCTCCATTGTGTAAATGTGCCACACTTTCTCCATCCAATCTTTGGTTGAGGGGCATTGAGGTTGCTTCCAGGTTCTGGCTATTACAAACAATGCTGCTATGAACATAGCTGAACATATGTCCTTGTTGTATGAATGTGCATCCTTTGGGTATATGCTCAAGAGTGGAATTGCTGGATCTTGAGTTAGAGTGATTGCCAGTTTCCTGAGAAAATTCCATACAGATGTCCAAAGTGGTTGCACAACTTTGTACTCCTACCAGCAATGGAGAAGGGTTCCCCTTTCTCCACATCTTCTCCAGCACAGACTGTCATTGGTGTTTTTGATTTTAGTCATTCTGGTTAGTGTAGGATGGTATCTCAAAGTTGTTTGGAGTTGCATTTCCCTGATGGCTAAGGATATTGAACACTTTGAGTGTCTTTCAGCCATTTAGTTATGCTGTTGAGAATTTTCTTGAATTGTTTGGTGTTTTGGTGACTAGCTTCTTGAGTTCTTTGTATATTTTGGACATCAGTCCTCTGTCAGATGTGGGATTGGTGAAGATCTTTTCCCATTCTGTGGACTGCCGTTTTGTATTGTTGACTGTGTCCTTTGTCTTACAGAAGCTTCTCAGTTTCAGGAGGTCCCATTTATTAATTGTCTATCTCAATGACTGTGCTACTGGAGTTACATTCAGGAAGTGATCTCCTGTACCAATTCTTTCAAGGGTACCTCCCATTTTCTCTTCTAAGAGGTTCAGTGTAGCTGGATTTATGTTGAGTTTTTTTTGATCCAATTGAACTTAAGTTTTGTGCATGGTGATAGATAAGGATCTGTCTGCAGTCTTCTGAATGTCAGCATGCAATTATGCTAGCAACATTTGTTGAAGATGCTTTCATTTTCCATTGTATAATTATCTTCTTTGTCAAAAATCAGGTGTTGGTAGGTGTGTGGGTTAATATCTGGATCTTCAATTAGATTCCATTGGTCTACCTGTCTATTGTGCCAATACCAAGCTGTTTTCAGCACTATATCTCTATAATAGAGCTTGAAGTCAAGGGTGGTGATGCCTCTGGAAGTTCCTATATTGTACAGAGTTGTTTTGGCTATTCTGGGTTTTTTCATATAAATTTGAGTATTGTTCTTTCAAGGTCTGTGATGAATTGTGCTGATATTTTGATTGGATTGCATTGTATCTGTAGATTGCTTTTGGCAAGACTGCCATTTTTATTATGCTGATCCTACCTATCCAAGAGCATGGGAGACCTTTCCACTTTCTAGTAACTTCTTTAATTTATTTCTTTAAAGACTCAAAGCTCTTGTCATACAGGAGTTTTACTTGTTTGGTTAGTGTTACCCTAAGATATTTTATGTTATGTGGCTATTGTAAAGAGTGATGTTTTTCTGATTTCTTTCTCAGACCATTTATCTTCTGTATATAGTAGGGCTACTGATTTTTTTGGGTTAATGTTGTATCTTGCCATTTTGCTGAAGGTCTTTATTAGCTGTAGGAGTTCCTTGGTAGAGTTTTTCAGGTCAGTTAGGTAAACTATCCTATCATCAGCAAATAATGAAAGTTTGACTTCTTCCTTTCCAATTTGTATCTCCTTGATCTCCTTTTGTTGTCTTATTGCTCTAGATTGAACTTCAAATACAATATTGAAGAGACATGGAGAGATGGGATTGCCTTGTCTTGTTCCTGATTTTAGAGCTATCGAGTTGAATTTCTCTTCATTTAGTTTGATTTTGGATGTTGTTTTGCTGTATATTGCCTTTAATATGTTTAGGTATGTTCCTGTTATCCCTGAACTTTCCAATACCTTATCATGAAGGGGTGTTGGATTTTTTCAAAGGCTTTTTCAGAATTTAGTGAGATGATCATATCATTTTCTTTTGCAGTTTGCTTATAGGGTGGATTATATTGATAGATTTTCCTATGTTGAATCATCCCTGCATCACTTAGATGAAGCCTACTTCATCATGGTGGATGAGTGTCTGATGTGTTCTTGGATTATATTTGCCAGTATTTCATTGAGTATTTTTGAATCAATATTCATGAGGGATATTGGTCTGTAGCTTTCTTTCTTTGTTGTGTCTTTGTGGTTTCAATCCCAAGGCAATTGTAGCCTCATAAAAAGAGTTTGACAATGACCCTTCTGCTTCTATGGTGTGGAACAGTTTGAAGAGTATTGATATTATCTGTTCTTTGAATTTCTGGTAGAATTCTGCACTGAAACCATCTGGCCCTGGGCTTTTTTTAGTTGGGAGACATTTGATGACTGCTTCTATTTCATTAGTTGTTATAAGTCTATTTAAATTGCTTATTTCTTCTTGATTTAATTTTGGTAAGTGGTATCTATCCAGAAAATTGTCCATTTCATTTAAATTTTTGAATTTTGTAGATTACAGGTTTTCAAAGTATTACCTGAAAAGTCTCTGGATGTCCTCTGTGTCCGTTGTTATATTCCCCTTTTCATTACTGATTTTGTTAATTTTCATATTCTCTCTCCGCCTTTTGGTTAGTTTGTATAAAGGTTTGTTTGTCTTATTGATTTTTCTTGAAGAACCAACTCTTTTTTACATGATTCTTTGTATTGTTTTCTTTGTTTCTACTTTGTTGATTTCAGCCCTCAATTTAATGGTTTCCTGGTGTCTATACCTCTAGGGTGAGTTTTCTTCCTTTTGTTCTAGAGCTTTCAGTTTTGTTGTTAATTCTCTAGTGTGACTATTCTCCAGTTTCTTCATGTGGGAACTTAGTACTATGAATTTTCCTCTTATCACTGCTTTCAAATTGTTACATAAGTTTGGGTATGTTGTGTCTTCATTCTCATTAAATTCTAGGAAGTCTTTAATTTCTTTCTTGATCCAGGAATGTTTCAATTGTACATTGTTCAATATCCATGAGTCTGTAGGTTTCTGCAATTTGCATTGTTGAATTCTAAGTTTAAAGCATGGTGGTCTGATAAGACACATGGGGTTATGCCTATTTTTTGTATCTGTTGTGGTTTGCTATGTTGCCAAATATGCGCCAATTTTAGAAAAAGTTCCATGTAGTGCTGTGAAGAAAAAATATTCTTTTATGTTTGAATGAAATATTCTATAAATGTCTGTTAAATCCAACTGGTCCATAGCTTCTGGTATTTCCTGTGTTTCTTTTTGAAGTATCTGTCTGGTGATCCTGCCTAGTGGTGAGAGGGGGGAATTGAAATCTTCCACTATAAGTGTGTGAGGTTTTATGTGTGATTTGAGCATTAATAATGTTTGTTTTGCAGATATGGGTGCCTTTGTATTTGGGACATAGATGTTCAGAACTGATATTTCATCTTGATGGATTTCTCCTGTCATGAATATGAAATGATCTTCTTCATCTTTTTTGATTGTTTTTAGTTTAAAGTCTAATTTGGTAGATATTAGGATTGTTACCCCCACTTGTTTCTTGGGTCCATTTGATTGCAAAATCTTTTCCCAACCCATAACTCTGAGGTACTATCTGTCTTTGAAGTTGAGGTGTGTTTCTTGTATGCAGCAGAAGAATGGATTATGTCTTTGTATCCATTCTGTTAGCCTGTGTCTTTTCATAGGCAGGTTAATACCATTAATATTGAGGGATATTATTGACCACTGATTATTAATTCTTGTTTGTTTTGGATTTGTTGGTGGCAGTGGTATTGTGTGTGGATTTCTACCCCTTTTTTCTTTTGGCTGTTGGTAAGGTGGGATTATCTATTGCCTATGTTTTTGTGGGTATATTCAACTTCCTTGGGATGGAGTTTTCCTTCCAGAAATTTCTGTAGTGCCGGATTAGTGGTTATACCCTGTTCAAATCTGGTTTTCTCATGGAATATATTGTTTTCTTCATCTATAATGTTTGAATGTTTTGCTGAGTATAGTAATCTGGGCTGACATTTGTGTTCTCTTAGTGTTTGTAGAATATCTATCTAGGACCTTCTGGCTTTCAGAGTTTCCATGCAAAAGTCAGGTGTAATTCTTATAGGTTTGCCTTTATATGTTATTTGACCCTTTTCCTTAGCTGCTCTAAGTATTCTTTCTTTATTCTGTATGCTTGGGGTCTTGATTATTATTTGTTGAGGGGACTTTTTTGTGGTCCAGTATACTTGGTGTTCTATAAGCTTCTTGTACTTTCGGTGGCATTTCTTTCTTTAGGTTAGGAAATATTCTTCTATGACTTTGTTGAATATTTTTTCTGCACCTTTAGTATGGGTTTCTTTACCATCTTCTATACCAATTATTCTTAGGTTCAGTCTTTTCACGGTGTCCCATAATTTCAGGATATTTTGTGTTAGGAATTTGTTGGATTTAAGATTTTCTTTAGTTGATGAATCTATTTCACCTAGTGTATCTTCAATGTGTGATATCTTATATCTTTTGTATTCTTTTGATTATGCTTGCTTCTGTACTTCCTGATAATTTATTTGTCGTTTCTATTTCCAGCATTTCCTCAGTTTATGGTTTTTTTTTTATGTCTCTATTTCAACTTTCAAACCTTGCACTGTTAGAATTGTTTCTTGCATTTTTTGGTTTGTCTTTTCTTCCATTTCTTGACTTTTTTGTTTGTTTTGTCTTCCATTTCTTTAAGGGATTTCTCTCATTACATCTTTGAGGGTCTATCATCTTCATGAAGTTGTTTTTAGGGGCCTTCTCTTCTGCTTCATCTGTGTCGGGATATTTGGGTCTTGGTGGGTAGTGTCCCTAGACTCTGTTCATGTCATATTGATCTTTTTGTTGTTCACTGTGTTCTTATACTGTCGTCTTCCCATCCCTTCCTCCAGTGGGTACAGGTGGGGTCTCTTCCTCTCCTCTTGTCTCCCAGTGAGTGTAGGTGGACCAAGACTTTGATGTGAGCAACTCTGGATGTTCCAGCCTTTTCTATTGTTCTCCTCATGCACAGGGTGTACGGGGCCAAGAATGGGATGGGGACAGTCTCTGGATGGTCCCTCAGTGCAGGTCCACTATATGTGGAGCTGACCCAGGAAGTTCCAAGGAGGGGATGGGTGGAATTGGGCCTGAGTTGTCCCTATACTTACCTTAAGCTGAGGCTATAGAGGGGCCAAGACTTCTATGCATGCAGACTCTAGAGAGTTTAGGCTGCCTGGATAGGTCCACTACATGTGGAGGAGGTCCAGGAAATTCCAGGAAGGGGATGGGTAGAGTTGGACCTGGGTTTAACCCAGATAACCTCAAACAGAGAGGATGTGGGGGGCAAGACTGCAATGTGGAAAGACTCCAGATAGTCCGGGCTCATAACAAATGCTTTTGTGTCTTAGAAGAGATCCATAACAAGGCACCAGGCCGAGCTCCTGGAATCCAGTTGAAAAGAGGGAGGAGGGAACACATGAGCAAGGGAGGCCAAGATCATGAAGGGAAAATCTACAGAGAGAGCTGATCCAAACTCATGGGAACTTATGAACTCTAGACCTATATAGATAGCTATAGAGCCTCCATAGGACTGAACTAAGCCCTCTGCATGTGGGAGACAATTGTATAGCTGGTTCTATTTGAGGGGTCTTGTTCTATCTGCAGGACCAGTATCTATCTCTATGCATGAACTTGATTGTTGGAGCCCATTCCCTATGGTGAGATGCCATGCTCAGCCTTAATGCAGGAGGAGGGACTTGGTCCTGCCCCAACTTAATGAGCCAGGTTTTGTTGACCCCGATGGGAGCCCTTACCCTGTAGGAAGAGTGGATGGGGGTGTGGACTGTGGGGGGGGGGATGAGGGAGGTGGAGGAGGGGTGGGAGGGAGAACTTAAAAGTGAAAAATGGCCTTGATAATTAAAATGCTAATGTTTTTTTCTAGTTTCATATGTTTGCTTCAAATTTCCTGGTGTCTTTGTTTTTAACAGCTAAGTAATACTCAGTTGTGTAAATGTACCACATTTTATTATCCAGTCCTTGGTAGAGGAACATCTAGGTTTTTTATCCCCCACCCACAGGTTTTGGCTGTTACAAATAAAGCTGCTATGAACAGAGCTGAGCATGTGTCCTTGTGGTATGATTAAGCATCCTTTGGGTATACGCTCAAGGGGAGCAGTGTATCTGGGTCTTGTGGTAAGTTGATTCCCAGTCTTCTGAGGAACCACCATACTGACTTCCAAAGTGGCTGTACAAGTTTGCACTCCCATCAGCAATGGAGGGGTGTTCCTGTTTTTCCACATTCTCCCCAGTAAAAGCTGCCACTTCTGTTCATGATCTTTCTTGATCTTAGTCAGGTCCAGTTATCATCAGAGGGGTGTCATCCCCTCTGTATCTGATAGAGGCAGATACAGAGACCCAAAGCCAATCATTAGGTGGAATTCGGGAATACTGAGGAGGAGGAAGTGAAGGAGGAGGAGGAGAAGGAAGAAGAGTAGAAAGGAGTGTAGGAGTCAGAGGAGTCAAGGACACCATGGGAAGGCTTACACAATTAACTAACCTGGCCTCATAGGGGCTCACGTAGACTGACCACCAACCACGGATCCTGGATGAAACTGACTTATGTTCTCTGCACATATGTTACAGTAGTGTAGCTTGGTCTTTGAATGAGACCCCGGAAAGTGGGAGAAGGGTTTGTCTTTGACTCTGTTGTCTACTTTGAGGACCCTTTCCTCCTACAAGGTTGCCACATCCTGCCTTAATAGAAGAGGAGGTACCTAGTGTTACTTCAACGTGATGGGGTGGTGGGGAGAGGGTGATGGGAGGGAAGGAAGGAGGGGAACAGCAGTTGGTATGCAAAAACAAAACAAAACAAAACAAAAAAAAACAAATGCAAAACAACAGAAATCCCACTTAAAAACGCTAAAGTTAATTTGCCATGAAACAAACATCTTGAGAGATCACCCAACACAAATCATACAGTGTCTGTATAGATCACACAATTTGTGTATAGATTGCACTGCTATCACCTTTTAAATGAGTTTCAGCTGCTTTCAGGTTACAACCACTCTACTGCAGGACAGCAGAGAAAGGAATTTTCTTTAAAAAGGACTTGGAAATGGTGAGCTCTGTTTATAGTTCCACAACATCTTACTCCCCCGGGGAGATGACATTTGTTTTAGGGAGGTAGATTTGAATAAATTTGCCTCTTTAAGCGGCTAATCAGTATGCAGAGTTGCATCCAAGAAAAGCCAAATTCTCTCCTATAATTTTAACTCTCTTGGAAAATGTTGGGGTTTAGGCTTCAATCTCTCAGGTAGCCTCCCTCCTCCTTTTGCCTGATAAATGCTAAAAGTTCCTTGTCAGAAGAACAGCCCTACTATTTGCATCGGTGTATTTCATACCAGGGAAGCTGGTTTCCTATGTTGATCATGGACTATATGACTGGATTCAGCCCAACTGAACCTCTTGCTTCCTGGATTATAGAGAGGTGCCCTCACTTAGTGCCATCTCCATTATCTCGGTCATGGTGTCTGCTACTGTCTTTTACTTATAGAATCCTCCAAGACTTCCTGTGTGTTTGTGGTTCAGCCAGGTCACAGATTTCAGCTTTGCACGAAATTATGCTCTATTATAGCAGCACTGTAAGGATACATAGCTAGAGCAGTAAGATGACAAACAAAGCAACAGCAAGACCAATGAAACACTTCCAAGGTAGACTTTGGAGAAATCTGAATGTAGAATTACCCATATTCTCCTTACCCTCTGAGGGGTCACACCTAGCACACTCACTCTGTAGTAGCAAAAAGTACATTCGCATATGTGCAATTCACATGCCCATGTGAGGGTGCCTGTGACTCACGGTGAGGATTTTCACACCAGAGGCTGATTATAAAGGCACATACCCCCATCTACATTCTATGTGCGTAGGTAGAGTCTTCAATATACAAACCTCACTTATGTCATCTAGTCAGGCTGTCACAACAGTCAAGTCTTTGTGTGTGTTTGAACACCCAGGTTCCAAGACAGCAGGCTGAGATAGCTGCATTAAATTTCCTCCACAAACCTCACTCTTCAGCATCTTTGCTTTTAGAACAAATAATCTAGGTTTGAGTGTTAAAGATCTGTTTCCCCATTTTCCATTAACATGACAAAAGCAGTTTAGAGGAGAAAGGGTTTATTTTGGCTCACAGTTGGAGAGGACATTTCATCAGGGTGGGGGAGGCACCACAATGATAAGGGCATGGGGCATCTGGCCACACTGCATCAATGGCCAGGAAGCAGGGAGGGCTGAACTCCAGTGCTCTGCTTGCTCTCTCCACACGGAGTCTATAAAACCAGCCAGGGCATGGCATTGGCTGCATCCTGGGCTTGTCTTCCCTCCTTAGTTAAACCTTTCTGGAAACATCCTCTTGCACAGAAGTTTATTTCCATGGGCATTCCAACTCTAATCATTCCTTTACAATTGTTCACTAAGGTGTCTAATCTGTGTCAGATGGATTCTGTGCTCTGTAGAGAGAGAGTTTTGAAGACCAGCTTCCTGTTGCTGGGACAAAATGGACAGGAGAAGAAAGGAAACTATTATTTTGGTTCAGGATTACAGAGATTTCCATCCATGGCTGTTTACTTCAATCCCTTCAGGCCCATGGCAGAGCCAAACACTGTGATGGGGAATGTAGTGAGCAAAACTTGTTGTGTCTAAAGGCCCACAAGCAAGAGAAGGAGGGAAAAGCTGTGGATCCTAATACCCTCTTCAAAGGCACACTCTCAAGTTTTAACCACTTCCTAACATCCTGTCAGCTGGTGATGAACTTTCAGGAGACATTTAAGGTCCAGACTGTAACGGTGATGAACCCATGAACATATAGGTTATAATCAGACATTGATGAGAACACAAGAAGGACAAGGCCATGGTGACACGGTCAAGCCAGAGGGAGGAGTGGAGAGTCAGGGGAGGAAAAAGAGGACTGTGGATGTGGTGGTGAGGAAAGACCTTTGGGAGGAAGGGCCGCTTGTATAGAAAACATAATGTCGAGAAGCAGAGAGATGCAAAGAGTCAGAAAAGAGGCCTGTAGGCAGAGAACAATGGGAAAGACATTGACATGGGGGGAACCTATCGATGAATTAGGAAAATCCCAGAGTGACTGGAGAATGGTACGCCAGAGAGAAGGACGGGATTAGAGAGCTCCATTGGGACAGAGTCAGTCATGACTGTCACACAAGGTGAACCCCTCGGCTTTGCTTCTAAAAGAGGTGAGGCAGAAGCATGAAAAATAGCTTGGTTTACTTATAAACGCTGTATCCAGGGGGCAGGACAAGGGCTGAACCAGGAGGACAGGGAGGAACCTTTCCAGGAAATGGGGTGAGAGGTGATGGTGTCCCAGGCTAAGTCTAGGTGGTAGCCGTCACGCTGTTATAGCTGTGAGATGACAGATTTTATTATTACTGATACTGCTTTGTTCGCTTATAATTTGTTCCTCAGGTTGTTAGCATAAAAATAACTTTCATTTCCCTTAGTGTGAAGCAGATACAAGTTAACCTTTTCCAAGCTAATATTTTTGAAGAGTTCTTCAGTATTTTTGAAAGGGAAATATCATAAAGAAGAAATTTTATGAAGTGGCCCTTTTTATTATCCTCAAAGCTATATGGGAGTGAGGCTTATTACTTTTGTGATTTCTCATATTTCCTCATTTAAAAAAGTTCCAAACCACCCAGAAGAGAAAGGGTAAAAACATCCTAAGTATCAAGTACACAGTGATGATTTGGAAAATGTCTCATCAATTTGTCTTGGCAGGTTACAGAGTATTCCTTCAGGATATCTGCTTCCTGCCCCTCTAATGGGGTGTGAATTTCCCCAGAGTCTTCCAAAGGCTCCATTGTCAGGGTGGTTATGGTGTTTTATGTAGGTTGCCGCTCAGCTTCTGTTCAGATGTTTTTCTTTGTCAGTGTTTGATTGGACTCTTTCATCTCTGATTTAGTGTCTGTATTAAACTCCCTCTGATACCCTGCTTCTCCTTAGGACTCTATTATGCAGAAAGAAAAAAAAGCTTATGCCTTTCAGTGCTTTTTTTTTGTCTTTTGGGGAGGCAGCTTCTACCATAACTGTGTAGCAAAGGATATTTAGGGCTGATTAATATGTGCTGGGTCACCTCAGAGAGGGTCGGTTAGGAAACGAGTTCATCATGCTTGCCCTGTAAGAATGAAGCTCAAGGAAACCTTTAAACAGTCAAACAGGTCACTTGGGTAATAACATAAAATCATTCTTTAATGTCATATATTTACCCAAAGGCAGAAAACCACAGGAGCATGCATGGATGTAGTTCAGAGAAGTCTTCAAGTGTGGCAAACGGAAATCATTTTCCTGTGAGGCAGCGGATGCCTTTCTAGTGGGAGGAGAGAGAAAAGTGGCTTTCCTTCCTTTCTTTGAAGGGGACTGCTGAAGGTGACACTTGCATCCCACCTCTGTGATGCAGGTTGCACTCACTCCTCTTCTCTGGGTCTCCTTTGTAAAACAAAGGATTGGTGTGCAAGGTTTTTAAGGTCCCTTCTATTATGTGGCCCATGGTAGTTAGCATATGTTCTGAAGTGCACTATTATGTTGGAGAAAGGCTGGGAGTTGGGAAGAGCTAGTCCCATATGTTTTAGAAAAATAACTTCAAAGGAAAAAACAACCCAAAAATCCAAATGCCAGGAGTGTATTTCTTTCTGTAAAAGGCACTTACAATCGTCTGCTTAACTGAAATTCTAAAGTGACAAAGCAATTTGGACATTAAAGCAGCCTTCTACAACTTCTATGAATCCTTGTACTGTTGCCCAAAAGTAGTTGAATCTTTCCATAGAGGCACAGTTTTCACTGGTATTTCCTAGAGCCACATAAGCCAAGATATTTAAGAAGATGAATAAAATTGTAATACAATTCTAGTTCAACACAGTTGCTTTACCATACTGTGTTAGTGCCCCGATTCCGTAATCTGCACTCAAAATACAACTATTCTCATGATCTCTTTTCTTTTGTAAGAAAAGCATTCCAGGGAAAGTATTGGGTCATCTAGACGATGGTTCTTGACATGACAATAGCTTACAGTCCAGAAGACACAGGAGAAACACTCTACTGTTGTGCTATAGGTAATGGGTCCCTGAATCATGCCTGTTAAAAGTGCCTAAAGTTTTGCTATTTGTTCATTCAGACCTGCTCCAAAATCTCCAGAAAAATCCTTGTATGTATATATTCTTGTCCATTTTCTTTTGATTTTGCTGTTAGTTTGAGGTAAACAAGAATCTAAGCCTTTAGAATCTCACTAGAAAATTCTTTTCTTTGTTTACAGCTGTGTACTCAAGGGTTCGGGTTCCGAATGGACAATCTACACAATGTTTGTTGTACACAGGAAACATAAGGATTTAATAATCTTTCCACTAAAAAGAATACCTTCTTACTCATACTTATATCACCTGTGATCATTTTTGTAATTCTCTGAAGTGTTAATACTGTTGCTATGTTACATATGAGGAAATAAAGGGTAATATCCAATGGCTGTGAGTTCTTGCTTCAATCACATTTACTCCGCATACCTTCCTTTTGTGTAAACAAGCAAACTTCTTTATTTATAAAAGTTAAAGAGTGGATGAAAATATTTGCAGCAGTTTTAGCAATTTTCCCTTGATCATCCTAGAAGACATTTGTGATGTTGCACCCATGAGAAGCATGGGTCGGTTATCTTGTGTCTTGTCCATTCCACTCTGTGTGTGTGTGTGTGTGTGTGTGTGTGTGTGTGTAAGTACAGGTGCCTACGGAGACCAGAGGTGTTAGGAAAGCTATTGCCTCTAACTTCTGAGCTACCAAGTAAGTTTGCATAAGACTTGTGAGCACATTGGATGTCTTTATTATGCTTTTTTCTTTTTGATTTCTTACAATACACTCTCTTCTGAGTGAGCGCTCTGTTCTGGAGACTGGATGTTTGCTCATATAGAGACGGAGGTGATGTAAGGATACAGAGAATGAACTCTGCTGCCATCTTGAGAGATGGAAAGGCGGGAGCGAAGGAGAAAGGAAGCAGGGAGGGAGGAAAAGAAACAGGGAAGGCCTTTAAGTGTCGCAGGGAGGTTGTATGTATCTGAGTGAAATTTTTTCTCAATCTCTTCCTCAGTCAGTGGAGGCATAATTTAATATTTTTGGTACTGGCAAGTATGACATCAAAGTGGACTATATGAAAATCTGAAGCATATTCGTGTCATGGAGTAATAAATTATGAGAAATTCCAGCGATGAGCATCAGAGGGTTAATGAGGTCACTTCCTCATTGGTCCTCTTCCTAAGTGAGGGGAAGCAGTAAGCTGCTTCCATTGTCAAACAAACCCAGGCATCAATCAGAAGCTCATAGATTTTTGAGATAATTCTGTATTTCAACTCTATTTAGTTTCCACAAGGGGACTCTAACCTGCCTAGGAGGCTTAATTAGGCTAACTGCCTAAAAACAGTATAAAACATATGGGTGTATTCCTACTCAAGAATCACTTTATGAGCATTCTTCAGATCATCTATAGAAAATGAATGAGCTTTCAGAGAGTTCCAAACCAGCCTTCTGTTGAGTAATCCTACTAGGTGCTTGGGAGCTGCTCAAAGGGGCTGCTCTTTTTAAAGTGGTCTTTCAATTACATTTTCCTATTTGAGTATCATGAGTTAAGCTCTTAGAAGCCAGAGAGAGAGAGAGAGAGAGAGAGAGAGAGAGAGAGAGAGAGAGAGAGAGAGAGAGAGAGAGAGAATCATTCAGAGGCTATTTTCAAAGATCTAAATGAAAACTTACACTTTCAGTATCCCAAGAGAATTCTAGTTTGTCCTTGTAGCTTCTAAAATATTCTATAAATCATGTATTTCTGACATACAATTTTAAAAAACAAAAATACACTGTTAATTCCTCAGGGATTTTAATTAGAGTGCTAGCTACATACATAATTATAGCAGGTATTAGACTATGGTGCGCATTAAGGATATGAGAACAATAGGGAAGGAGTGACTAACCCTCACTGATGAGGTCAGTTGGGGCTCTTTTGGTGTATCTTCTGAAGTTGAGTTTTATAGATAGGCTGCACACACAGGGTGGACTGGAAGCTGGGGAGATGATTCAGTCTAGACAACGGTTACCGCATGAACTTGGGCCTGAGTTTGAACTGTCTGAATCCACTTACAAGGCCTTTAATCCCAGCACTCGGGAGGCAGAGGCAGGAGGATCTCTGTGAGTTCGAGGCCAGCCTGGTCTACAAAGTGAGTTCCAGGACAGCCTCCAAAGCTACAGAGAAACCCTGTCTGGAAAAACCAAAAAAAAAATAACAAAAAAACAAAAAACAAAAACAAAACAAAAACAAAAACAAAAGAAACCAAAAAAAAAAAAAAAAAAACGAAGTTGAGTGTGGTGACCTGTGTCTGTTATACCAATGTTGGAGAAGCAAATGAAGGAGGGTGCTGGGAGCTCTGTGGCTAGTCAGGTTAGCAGGTGATCTTAGTAAGAGACCCTGCCTCAAAAACAGTCATCACCTGATATATACCTCTGGATTCCAAATATAGGCACACATACATGTAAGCACACCCAGGTTTGTACCTATGAAAACACACACACACACACACACACACACAGATGGATGCATGCATGCACATGAGTGTACACACATGCACACAAACACAGATACACATGCACACACACACAAACACAGACACACATAGGAGATTTGAGACTTACATAATCTGTAACACCTTTTGGAGAACAGAGTAGAATTTCCAAGCTAGTTAGTCTGAAAATGGCAGCTGAGACCCAGGAAAGGAACTATCCTGGAGTTTGCCTTTGGTCAGGAGATGGGGCCAGGCTAAGTATACCTGCCCATGAGCACAGTTACCTTGTCTCCTGGTTTGAGTGAGAGTGGCACCCATGGACTCTTATATCTGAATATCTAGTTGCTAGTTGGTAGACCGGTTGAGGAAGGATTAGGAGGTATGGCCTTGTTGGAAGAGGTGTGTTACTGGGCACAGGATCTGAGATTTCAAAAGCCTATGCCAGGCCCAATCTGTTTGTCTGTTTGCCTGTGGTGGTTTAAAAGAAAATGACCCAAAGAGAGTGGCACTATTAGGATGTGCTGCCTAATTGGAGGAAGTGTGTCACTGTGGGGGTAGTCTTTGAGGTCTCTTTTTCTCACGCTTCCCTCAGTGTGAGAGTCAGTAGAATTCCTGTTGCCTTCTGGTCAGGATGTAGTCAGCAGCGTGCGTGCCTGCATGCTGCCCTGTCTCACCATGATGGTAATGGACTGAACCTCTGAACTGTAAGCTGTTACACTGATTAAATTTTTTAAATAGCTGCCATGGCCATGGACGTCTCTTCACAGCACTAGGAATATATCCATCCATCCATCCATCCATCCATCCATCCATCCATCCATCCATCCATCCAACTGTGACACTGTTACCTCTTGTCTCTGCTTCTGTGTCTCTGCTTGCCACCTGCAGATCAGGATGGATACTCTCAGTTACTTCTGCAGTGCCATGCTTGTCTGCTTCCTGCCGTCTAATCATGGACTAACACTCTAAAACCGCAAGTAAACCAAGTAAACCCCAATCAAATGCCTTCTTCTGTGAGCTTCTGCTCTGGTCATGGTGTCTCCTCACAGTAATAGAACAGTAAGTAAGACGCCAGACTGAATCACTGACCAGCATCGCAGGAAGGAGTGCAGGGCTTTCTCATCAGCTGGTCTAGAGCGTGATCTCAAAGAAAAGAAGGAAGGAGAGACTTGAAAGCCATTAGCAGCAAGCACTAGCAGCTGGAGTCAGATGCACTAAAATGGGAGTCCTCTGGGTTCGTCTTACAAGTGCATCATAAAACCACACTGCACTTCTTTTATGTGTAGCTTACAGACAAGTTTCAGTTCAGCCAGCTTCCTCTCAGAGCTACCCTGTGTGACTGTGTCAGCACCACAGTCCCTGTCCCCTGCATCTGCACTGCTGCCATTCCTACTATGGCCTCCTGAGGTCACTTACTTGTTCATCCTCTGTAAAGCATTTCTTGCCTTTCCTTCATAAAGTCTCAATGGTATAACACAAAGCATCAACTATCTTAGTGTAATCAGCTCCTGGATTCCTGAACTAAGAGCTTCCTCTTCACTCCTCGGGATCTATTTATAGCCCCTCCCCGCATGTGAGTGCTTAAGGCCTGTGGTACTGTGTATTCCATCATCGTGCCTTTGCTCTACGCTGCAGGAGTCTTCTTAGAGGACTGCTCCAGGGCCTCTGCTCTACTCTTTCTTCTGTCACTGCTGTGATCTCTCTCCTTTCCAGCTTGCTTTTACTCTCTGATATATCACCCATCCATCTATCCATCCACCCATCCATCCATCCATCCATCCATCCATCCATCCATCCATCCATCCACCCACCCACCCATCCATCCACCCACCTACCCACCCATCCATCCATCCATCCATCCATCCATCCATCCATCCATCCATCCATCCATCCATCCACCCACCCATCCATCCATCCACCCACCCATCCACCCACCCATCCACCCATCCATCCATCCATCCATCCATCCACCCACCCACCCATCCATCCACCCACCCACCCACCCACCCACCCATCCATCCATCCATCCATCCATCCATCCACCCACCCACCCACCCACCCATCCATCCACCCACCCACCCACCCACCCACCCACCCACCCACCCATCCATCCATCCATCCATCCATCCATCCATCCATCCATCCTTCTAGCCACTCACTCAACATACATTTAACTACTTACTAGGTGCCAGTAATGGTTTATACACCAGAAATAAGGTGCTAGGAATTAATAAATGTATATTTCAGATTGAAATATATGTGTTAGAGGAAGAAGACAGACCATAAAAATCAAGCAATCTGACTTACACCAGAACGCAATGAGAGCTACCGAGAAATACTGGACAAATGAAGAGGCTCAGGGGGTCCTGGGAACCGAATTACTGTCACTGTGTATGACAGAGTGGTCACAGAAGTCCTTCCTGAGGAGGAGCTATCTTAGACAAGCCTTTCATGTCTTTGGAAAAGAACATTGCAGAACAACAATACATCATACCTGAGGTCACTGCTCTGAGATAGTGAAGACGCCACAGGGAGAGGCATGGAGAGGAAACACTCAAAGGCAAAGTGTGTGGCCTTGCTGGCTGCTGGAGGGCAGATGGAGCAGAGTGGTGAGCTTCCTCTGGCTCCCTCCAGTGTCTTATTTATCCTTAGTTTTCACGTCCTGTTTCTTTCACTCATCGTTTATTTTCTTTAATGGATTTCCCCTGCCCTTCTCCTCTGCTCTATAACTAAGGCTCTCAAAAGGTGACAGTATTTCACAGTCCCACACACATGTCCACATCTTTATTCATTCTTCAGTCCACACAGTCAGACGCTGCAAGCTGGGCCTGCTGTTGTCAAGGTTGTTTGGCATTCAAAGGACACATTTTAGTGCTAATTTCACTTTGTTCTCTCTCTGGGTATGAATTATTGACCATTCTCTTCTTGAAATTCTCCTCCATTGGTTTTTGAGGCATGATGTTCTCCCCAGGGTCCATTTGTGGATGTCTTCCCATCTTCACAATCTCTTCTCACAATGCCATTTACTTTCATGGCTCTGTTCATCTGTGTGCTGAGAAGTCCTTAATATATATTTCCAGGCTAAGCTGCTTTTGTAAAATTCAGTTCCAGCCCATATATCAAAGTTCTTACCGCCTCTTTCGAATGTCTCAAAGGTATTTGAAAGTCATCATGTCCATAACTCATTTTCTTTCCCCCATAAAGTAACCTACCTTCTTTTGCTCCATCTCTTGAGGTTAGCAATGAAATGAAGAGTCAAAGTTTCCAAAGAAAAGTTTGTTTCAGTTAGTTCAAATGGTCATGAAGTCCTCCGCTTCAACTCTCACTTCCCTGGTTAAAATACCCCTAACAAAATTCCATTTACATCCTTAGCGTCTCTTCAGTTGTCAACTTGAATCATTCCCTGGCTCTGGGTCCCTGTTCTGATCTGGAATAAATAGCCTTTTCCCAAGATCTCATTGCTGCATTTTCACTGCTCCTTCAAGTATTTAGTGGTCTCTTTGGGAATCACCTTGACGCATATCTCTGAATTCTGCAAGAAACTTGAGAGTAAAAGTGTGTCTTTACTCCTCCTATATCTGCTGTGTTTATCATGGTGCCTGATGTATGGTAGATGCAAACTAAATAAGGTGACTTTTGATAAAAGGCAAACTACCCTACAATATTAAGTAGAGGTTTCAAGTGGGGTGCAAACCACTCACTATCATGCTGAAGTGTTTATCAAAATCATGTTTTATGTCTCCTTTGCAAGTCAATCCCTGAGAAGATAGGAGAGATGGATAATGAACTCAGATTTTCCTCTTTCATGGTTTGATCTTGTAGGCTAGTCTTTCATCATGAGCACCAAGTCTGCTTGGAGTTTCTGGAGCACAATCTACAAAATGTAACCAGAATGATAGTATTAGATGTTTATTTTCAATCCTGGACCCATAGTGTGCAATAAGAAAGTAGATCTATGTAGGATACTGCAGTTCCTAATCAGAGAATAAACAGGCTTATAGTACCAGGAGAAGGCAGGACTTCTGGACCGACATTATAATGTTCACAAAATAAAATTAGTGATTCCAGCCTGTTCTTATTTGTATCTATTTTCTTAGGTTTTGTCAAGTCCTTTATATGGATGCTCTTGCAGTACTTTGTCGTCCAGCTTTTCTCTTATGAAGAAGGAAAATACTGCTCAGAATCCCTGGCATTTCTTTCTCCATGCCATTGTTCAGAACAGGGTTCCACATCCTTCCCTCTACCTGCTCCTGGTGAGCAGGAATTGGCCAATGTGACTGCTGCAGACTAAACATGCAAACATATCACTTACCACAGCAATAACACACGGGAAGAAGTGTGGTACTCCTTAGTGTATTGGGGCCTAGAAAGGAATGAAGGGCGATGGACATTCGCTTCCCCTCCTGATGCCCGTACAAGGTATCTCCCTGTCCCCTAGATCTGTGCAATCCCATAACTGCTAGCTCTTCTGAACCAACATTTACTCTAGTTCAGTAAATATCTCTATGCATTAGAAATTATGTCAGGTAATATAGATAAAAGGATGTATCAGAGGAGCTCTTGATCTCCAGGGATTTACATTCAGGTGTTAAAGAAAATGTATGGAGCTG
Source organism: Mesocricetus auratus (assembly GCF_017639785.1). Taxonomy (NCBI): domain Eukaryota; kingdom Metazoa; phylum Chordata; class Mammalia; order Rodentia; family Cricetidae; genus Mesocricetus; species Mesocricetus auratus. The sequence goes on along the minus strand of NW_024429193.1, from coordinate 84,246,007 downwards.
ATATATATGTTTGAGTGTGTGATCTTCTTACAGTTTGCATTTTTCCTTAGAATTAATGTATAAAACCTTACAATTCTTTGGAAGTTTGATCAAATGAGAGCAGCATTTCAGAACTTATTTTCTTTGTCTATGCTGCCAAAACCTTTAAAAATTTGCTGATGATCGGTGGCATTCATTGGTATATCCTCACAATTCTCTAAGGAAAAAACAGACAACAACATTACAACAGCACACCGTTAATAAAAGATAATAAAGGGAGTGTCCTGTGAGCATCCATCCCTGTGGGTGACTGCCTCAGTTGCATTCAGGAATGGGAGCTGGTGATACAAGTCATGAGTTGATGGAATCATTTTAAGAGCTAAACAAAGTAACACTTACTTCTTAAAATGCAAGTTAAATCCTGGTTAGATTCAATAACTTAGTTACCTGCCTGCAGTCCTTTTACTCTGCTCCGGTAGAAACCATGCAGAAGTCAGTCTTCCTGCGCGATTGTTGTTGTTGCTGTTTGTTTCAACTCTTTTCCTTCAGCCAGTGACAACAGCAAATGGTGGCAGCAGACAAGAGAGAGCAGTAGCCGGGGTGCCTTCCGGTGGGACAGCTCTTCTGTCCTTAACCTCTGGGCCCATTGGCCTTACTGGTCCTGCAGGGTTTGTGTAAGTCCTGGACAGCAGCTAGCGTCACAGGTCATGGCCTAGGGAGGAGGACTCTGGACCCTTCAGGCCAGTGCTGCTGCTTCCTTCATTGTCAGTGCTGCAGCAAGGCCACCGCGGCCTCTGCTCTGGCTGCTCCGCCTGGGAATCTCCACCTGTCATGGCGGCCGCCGGGTTCCGCACTGTGGCTCCCAGGACATGCCATTTCTGTGTTCTCTGCCATTGTCAAGACGCCAGCAGTTCTCAGGGCTCCAATGGCTCTGCTCTTCCCTTCCAGTTGTCAATCAGCTGATTTTGCAGTTCTCTTCCTGACTGACAAGCTTGCTCAGCTAAAAGTAAACAAACAACGTCCCCCCCTCCCCCAAAGAAACAAAAACCCAAAGACCACCAAACCAGAAGTGCTTTTATTGGTCCTAACATTGAACATAAGGGAAGTCAGTCAGGACAGCAGAGGACAATCCCAGTCTATGAGGGAACAAAATAGTCATACCCCTAACACTCTCTCCCATTTGTGTATTCAGAGGAAAATAAGTAACAGAGTGTTTATAACAGAACCTAAGAGATTATTGTAGCACTAATTAAGATTTAACTGTTTTTAAAGTAAGGGTTAACACCTTCTGGGTGATTCTCCCCCATCTATAAACCCATTCTGTTGCTATTCTGAAACAGAATCAAGTACTGGGCGAGCTCATCAGCTCTCCTCAAACACCTGTGTATTGTAGCAAATTGTCCACTGACCATTGAATGGTGTTTCCCACTGAATTACAGAATATGGTAAAGGTTATTCTTTTATCGTGAAAAGATTTCACCATTTAGTGACTTAGACTTGGGCTTCAGCTTGTTTTCTAACTCTTAAACTACATATATTCATTCCCCCAAACTCTAAGCATTTCCTGTAACTTAAAAATGTAAATGGCAGATGGTTGAAGAAAAGATAGCTTTAAAATATACAAATGTACAGTTATTTTGGGTTATCTTTCACTAGTAAGAAATTATAGTTTTCTATTTTATGACTTTTAGAAGTTTTAGATGTTTGTGGCTAATCTTTGAGTATTTTATTCCTCTGCAAAAACATGTGCAGTTTTTGTCTGATGGGTGAAAAATCTTTTTATCTGAAACCATGGTTTTTCAGTTTCTTGTTTTAGTGCTGACGATTTTGTCGGGATACTGTTAAGCTATCCTGTGGAGGCTGACTTAGAAATATCTCTGTAGAGTTCTAGAATTTTTGTTCTGTTTTAATGTTAGGGGACTTTTGGTGTCCAAATCATACAATTGTTTTCAAATGTTTTTTTCTTAATTTTAGTGCTTTTAGGCTGTTTAAATTTTTGGAAGAGCTACCTCTCTGCTTATATACTATTGCCTATGCACACACACACACATACATATAGATGTGTACTTTTTACATTTCTTTATTTTCTGATTGTCATTTATCTTTTTGTTTGCTTGTTTGTCTTTGAAATAGGATTTCTATTTGCAGCTCTGCCTTTCTTGGAACTAGCATCATAGACCAATCTGGCCCCTGCCTTCTGAGTGCTAGGATTAAAGGCATGTACCACCACCACATGAATTATCTTTGTTTTTATTTTAAATGCTGTTTATTGTCATGAAGCTATAGCTATAAGTTTAGAATCTAATGTGATTGTAAAAATACAATCACATTAGATTGTAGAAAATAATTTATTTATATTTTATATGTGCTAACAATTCTAATTTATTCCTAGGATATTTTTGTTGGGTTTTTGTTGTGCTCATGTTTCTTTACCTTCCTCTTTGATTCATATTTCTTGTGCTTTCTATAATTTACTTCAGCCATTTGAAATGTTTTTCCATTATCATTATTTTATGTGTATGAGAATAATGCCTGTATGTATGTCTGTGTACCATGCCTTTGCAGTGCCCATGGGGACCAGAAGAGGGAGTTAGATCCCTTGAGACTCAAGCAGCAGGTGGTTATGAATCACTATGTGGCAGCTGGGAATCAAACCTGGGTTCTTTGGAAGAGGAGCCAGTGTTCTTAAATGCTGAGTTTTCTTTCCAGCTCCTACCTTGGCCGCTTTTGGTAAAGGTATATGAATATGATTGAAATATCATGGGTGAAGTGGGACACAGGCTTAGTAATAGAATCTCTAAATTTTCCAGTTGTCATGGGGAGAAGACATACTGTTTGAAAACAATTTCTTTTAAAGGACATCCTTTACTTAGTGGATTCAGAACAGTGCATCTTGGACTTCTTGTAAAGTGATTTGTTTCATCTCTTCAGAGAACAGACTGCAGTGTGTGACTGAACAGGATGGGGTATGGGGTTGCGTCTTTGGAGAAATTATCTGCACAGGCAAAATCATCAACTGTCAGCCCTGGGACGAGGATCTAGTTGAACGTAAGCAGAAAGCAGAGTTGGGGTTGCTCTAGGGCTATGCTATGCTTCTAAGTCTGAGAGCTTCCCCTTCCCTTGCCCAGGGTTTGTAAAGACAGCACTGAGGAGGATGGAAGCTGAGTGGCTAACCCTGAAGACCTAATTGAAAGGGAATTAGAATTAGTGTTACATACGCCGCCTCATGCAACTGGTATATGGTAGTTTTGGAAATTTGCTTAAATCAGTTTTGAAAGAGAACTGTGACTAGAAGGTCAATGGACGTTTTTCTTGAATAGACAACTGGATGACGCTCTTTAGCTACTTACTAATTTGCCACACCATTGTTTTTGCAGTATAGTGGAAATAATCCTTGTGTGTTTCTTAAGAACAAGGATAGAGGTGTGTGTGGTGTGTGTATTTTATCCTACAATAAAATAGTGATTAATTTTATTTTTTGAAATCTAAATTTCTTTACATCTTGAGGTCTTGAGGGAGTGGTTAAGAACACTTCCTGTTTGGGGGAAAACAGAGTTTGGTTATAAACACCTACATTGGGAGGGCTCACAATTCTAGGTCCAGGGGATCTTCTCTTCTCCCTGGACACCCATATGTACACACAGAGACAGAGTTAAAAAATAAGAAAATAAGATTCTTGCCTCTTTCGTGTTGTTTAGTCAGCCTCTCCCTTGACACATTTTTAATTTTTTCCATTTTGTTTCCAGTATCAGATAGGGGATTTAAGAAAATTCTTGTGTATTTATTTATTATCTTATAAACAAAGGACTTACATCACATCTGAAGTATAATTAAAAGCACTATTAATATAATGAAGATGAAGTTTCCTCCTTTGACATCAGTTTAGCTGGCTTTCAAATACACTCATTCAAAAGAGGCATTAGCTATCATGGTAGCTCATCCCTCTTTTTATATCCCTGTGGCTGTATCATCCCCGTGGTCCATTAATCTCTTCCTGCAATACCCTGAAATTGTGTTGGCTATAAGTAATCATAAACTGTCAGCTTTGAAAAGCTAACATTTGTTAGCTTCACAGGCATGAAAAAAACTAGTGATGAGTGAGGTTGTTAAAAAGTCAAATTAAATGTTAATTGATGCAGGGGCACAAAGCATTAAGGCACTTAAGGGTTTATATGTAGGCACTACATTTATTAGACCTGACAAATTGTTCTGAAGAGTTTCCATAGATATTTGGGTTTATAATTTTTTGTACCACTCTTCTCTATGTGAGCATGACAACTCAAAACCAGTTTGAACACTGCTCTCTCATATGAAGCCACAGGCAAGATTGACTCCACTGTATATATTTACAATGTTTTATTTTTAAACAGTGTGGTGATCTAAGAAAAGAATCAAAGAACAGACTATCCTAGAAATTTGCATAAAGAGAAAAGGACATGCACACTCTTGGGGAATTAAAGAGAAGATTCTTTCTTAATCATCTCATACATTTAAATTACTCAAATTTGCATAAATGCTGAAGTGTGAATTGTTACTTAAAAAAAATCCAATTCCTTTCAGACCACTGCTACTTATTCTTGGCTAATGTGGTAAAGTTAAAGGCACAGAAAATCACTGATATTCCTTGGCTGCTTTTCCCAGAGTGCTGACAGAAGAAGTGGCAGCCTGGTAGACTCTCTGTCTGATAGACAGGGCAGAAGTGGGTTGTGATGCTGTGGTGGAGACAGCTTGCATCACTGGCTGCTCATCTACTGCAGACAATAAGAAAGCATTGTGTGTAGCCCAAGACAGATCACATTTTACAGAAATATGGCTCACTAATCAGAACTGGTCCAGAATCAGTTGGAAGTTGGACTGGATTTGGCACTTTTATTATTATTATTATTATTATTACTATTATTGTTATTGTTATTATTTTGGTTTTTTGAGACAAGGTTTCTCTGTATTGTTTTGGAGGCTGTCCTGTAACTCGCTCTTGTAGACCAGGCTGGCCTCGAACTCACAGAGATCCACCTGCCTCTGCCTCCCGAATGCTGGGATTAAAGGCGTGTGCCACCAACGCCTGGCGTCTTGTCACTTTTAAATATGTCACATTTTCACAAACTTGTTATTTATGAAGTAATGGCAGATATGGTAGGAAGAAAAGGGCCATGGCCACCTGAAGTATTCTGGGCGACTAGTGATTTTGGGCTCATCTTGTCTATGGAATATCCTGTGGCCACAAACATGGGAATTCCCATCATAGTCATGTTTTGGGCCACAGAAGGCTCTTTCTTGAATCTTCCCCAGTACAGATTCTCTAGGACTGTGATTTTTCTCATCTGCTCTGTGGGTTCTGATGCTTAGTACCAACAAGCCATTGGAATAGCCTTGCTTTCTTGCTAGGATTTTCTTCTTTTATGATCATAATACATTAGGATTTGTACTTTCCCCCAAAGTAGGGCTCCAGTGAAGCTTTGAAATTGCTGTAAAGAAGTGTGAGAAACATCCAACTGCTAGAAATATGCATGTGCTTGGATGTAAACTTTGAGAAATTAAACAGAATTTGACATATATTACTGAATGACCACATTGTTCTTTACTGAGTAGGGTTTCTAATGTTGTGAAGAGACACCATGACCACAGCAACTCTTATAACAGAAAACCACTTAATTGGGGTGACATATTTTCAGAGGTTTAGTTCATTATCATCATGGTGTGACATGGTGGTGTGCAGACAGACATGTGCTGGAGAAGGAGTTGAGATCCCTACATCCTGACCTAGAGTCAACAGGAACTGAACTGGGAGCACACATGAGACCCCAAAGCCTATCCCACAGTGACACATTTCATCCAACAAGGCCATATATAAGCAGAGCTTTTCACTGGACCTCCAGAAAGCTCCCAAATAACCACAAAGACTTATTATTAATTATAAATGCTTAGCAGATAGCTTAGGCTTGTTATTAACTAGCTCTTACAACTTAAATTAATCCATATTTCTTATCTGTGCTCTACAATATGGCAATATCTTTTATTTGTGTGGCATGTTCATCTGACTTCTTTCTGCCTCTTGCTACTGACTCCACCCTCTTCTACCCTGTGTTCTCTTTTTGTCTCCAAGTCCTGCCTCACCTCTTCCTGTGTAGTTGTTGGCCAGTCAGCCCTTTATTAACCAATGAGAGTAGTACATATTCACAGTGTACCAAAAGACTGTTCCACAGCAGCCACACCCACTCCAACAAAGCCCCACCTCCCAATAGTGCCACTACCCTTGAGCTTATGGGGGCCAATTACATTGAAACTACCACAAATACACAAAGAAATATAAAATATAGTTGCTATCTATTAGGCTCCAACAGCCTACGTAAAAAGGGGTAGTAAGTGAGACAATAGTGCCGTTGTGTCTTGTTATTAAGAAAACTCATCACAGAGGTCAAGTTTTCCAATCTAGGTGTCTGTGATTCTGAAACTCACACAAACATAAGTTAATTTGGACTGTGGTAGCTTCTGTAACAAATATTTTCTGAATTTTCCATGGCTTCAGAGAAGAAATCCTCCATCCTAGAACCCTCACCCAGTGGCTGACAGAAACAGAGATAGATACTCATAGCTAAAAACCAAACTGAACTCCTGCAACCCAGTTACAAAGAGGAGTGATGAGCAAAGGAATCAAGACCAGGCTGGCAAAACCCACAGAGGCAGCTGACCTAAACAAGGGGGAACACATGGACCCCAGACTGATGACTGAGAGGCCAGCATGGGACTGATCCAGAAACCCCCCGTCCCCCAACCTGAGTGTCAGAGAAGATGCCTCAGCAATCTGTGGGACCTTGGAGAGTAGATCAGTATTTATTTCTGGCATACAAATAGACTCTGGGAGCCCGTTCCACGTGGAGGGATGCTCTGTCAGCCTGGACACATCCGGGAGAACCTAGGCCCTGCCAGGGATGATGTGACAGACTCTGAAAATCCCTCCCTGGTCCTCATTCATGCTTGTCACTAAGCATAACTACATGAGGGGTCACCACGGACTTGGTTTCCTCCTTAGTGAAGATTCTGAAGTGACAGCTAAGACCATCAGAATGGACCAAAACACGAAGACCAAGTACACCCCATGGCCTGCTAAAGACGACAAGGCGAGGTGCAGAAGGGACACATGCCCAGGAAAGCAGCCCCGCAAAAGCCAGACACCGGGAGGTGTTAGGGTCACCTGGGGAATGGAGGGTGGATGGAGTGGGTTGGAGGGGTTGGGGGGACTAGGGGGCCAGGAGGAGGGGAGGGTGTGGGAACTTGGAGAAGCATGTGTAAAAAGTTAAATAAAAAATTATTATAAAAAAGAGAGAAGGAATCCTTACTTATAGCTTACAAAATCATCCTGCTCAAATTTCTGGCTTTCTAAGTAGTGATTCTTGCTGGAACCAAACTTCCTCACATCTGATGATTCCATCTCTGTCTGCAAATGTCTCCCAACATGATTGTGGGTTTCTAATTTGAGCTATAGGAGAGTGAAGAGGATCTTCCACGGGAAGTATGCAAGGCACAGTCACACATCAGCTCTGCCTGTGTTCTTTTGGAGGAAACATGCCACAGCCTGCTTCCGTGAGGTTGAGGGAACTGATCCAGGAAGCAAAGGGAATTCAGATGTGTACACTGACAAGTCTCCGCCATGCTCTGCTCTTTTGGTTATCATATGTGTCTAACTAAATTTATCAATAGTTGCTTCATTATCATCTCCTAGTGACAAACATGTTCTAGAACAAGTACCTAATAAAAAGCCCAATGCTTTATGCGTGAAGATGAGTGGATATGTGTACCTGAGTACGTGGCCTCAAAGGCCGGAAGAAGGTGTGGCATTCTTTGGAGTTGGAGTTACAGGTGATCATGAACTGCCTGATACGGGTGCTGGGAAAGGCATCTGAGTATTCTGGAAGAGCAGAACATGCTCCCAACCACTGAGCGATCTCTCCAGCTCAACCTCCTTTAAAATTAAATTTTCTTTAGTTTCAATATTGAGCAAGGTTATAAGACTTATTCCTTGTTTTAATATTACATTATATAGTATAATAAAATAAATGTATATTTCATTTAGGCTTGATTACCAGAGTCAAAGCTTTTCACATCCTTGAGATGGGTTCTGGAATGAGGTCCCTCTGCTGTAAGTTTGGTCTCTAACCCTGGCTACCTACACAGAAAAGAGCTTTATCATTTCCTGAGTGATAGGAGGCTTCTGGCACAGAGCTTCCAAATTCATTGGAAATTTCTTCGATGACAGGAACATCTATTGTTCTAATGAGGCAGGTCTTGGCGTGCTCCTGGATAGTCTCATAGAATCTGGTAGCCAAGAGACCCAATAATGTGATTAGGAGGTTGGGATTTTCAGTTCCATACTCTTTGATCTTCAGGGATAATAAAGGGGTTGAAAGTTGAGCTGATAAGTGTGATTGAATCAGTCAAGATGTGGTGGTTTGAAAGAAAATGGCCCTCACAGAGAGTGGCACTATTAGGAGGTGTGACCTTGTTGGAGGAAGTGTGTCATTGTGGTAGTGGACTTTGAGCTCTCTTTCGCACAAGCTTCCCTCAGTTGACTTCCTGTCAGTTGACTTCTTGTTGCCTACAAGATGAAACACTTTCAGCTCCAGTACCACATCTGCTTGCATGCCTAATGGTCCCCGTCATGATGATAATGGATTGAATTCCTGAAGTTTTAAGCAAGCCACCCCTATTAAATGTTTTCTTTAAAAGCATCGGCATGGTCATGGAGATAAGAGTTGGCATGGTCATGGTGTCTCTTCACAGCAATAGAAACCCAAGCTAAGACACAAGCCCACGTAATAAAGCGATAAACCCCAGAAGGTCAGGATTTTTGGAGCTTTCAGAATGCTGAACACATGGAGATGCCTGGGGGAAGGTTGTTCAACGAGAGGACGGAAGCTCAGAACTGCTATGCGTTGAGAGCACTTGTGTGCGTGTGTGCGTATGAGTGTGTGCGTATGAGTGTGTGTCTTTGAGAGCCAGGTGTTTATTACTCTCAACCATGTTTCATGATACAAGGTATTTTACTGAACCTGGAGTGTGCTCTTCCAGGTAAACTGGCTGACCAGTGAGCCCCTGAGATCTGCTTGTCTTCATCCATAGCTCCTTGTTCCCAGAACTGGGATTACTGATGTACACCACCCTGCTAGCTTTTATGTGTATGTTGGAAATCCAGACTCAGGTCCTCATGTTTGTGTAGCAAGCAGTTTACCCTCTGAGACATCTCCCCAGCCCTCTATGTATTTATCTATCTGACCATTTGTACAATATCCTTTATAATAAATAGATAGAAAAACATAAAGTATCTCTGTGTCCTGTGAGCTCCTCTAGACAAATAATTGCACTCTAGAGCTGGGTCTTTATACTCTTGACTCACAACCAGCAGATGAGAAGTGTAGGCCAGTCCCAAGACTTGTGACTAGAATTTGAAGTAGGGCCAATCTTAGCAATAGAACCCCTAACCTAGGGGTTCTGATAATTTTTCCTAATATGTAGTAGCAAAAATAATATATCCAACCAATGCCTATAAAAATTCCTTGTTTAACATATGCAAAAAGATACATTCATTCCTTTTTGGTGTGTGTGTGTTTCCAGACAGGGTTTCTCTGTAAAGCTTTGGAGCCTGTACTGGCACTCGCTCTGTAGACCAGACTGGCCTTGAATTCACATAGATCTGCCTGCTTCTGCCTCGAAGTGCTGGGAATAAAGGCCTGTGCTGCCTCTACCACCCAGCTAGATACATACACATTTTAATGACCAGAGATGATGTGCTTCATGTTGAGTTTTGTATGGATGGCAATAGTGGCAGGAAAATCAAACTGTGTTTCTTATCTTTTAGAGGACTAGAAGTTGACTTCCTACACCTCTCCAAAGGGAACACCCAGAGACAGCATGTAGTTCATGTTTTTCATTTCTTGCAGAGTAGGTTATTACCATGATATCTGATAGTCTGTGAACTAAAAAGAAAACCCATGACAGCACTCTTCCTCCAAAAATATATTACAGCTGTTATACTCGTGCCACGTGCAATGGTAAACTAAAAACTTCTGTGATCAAAGTGGAGTAGTGAGAAAGACAGTTGAATCTGGTCCACAGCCCCTGATGACCTATAGCAGTAGGTATATTGAGGATTATTCAGCCTGTAAAAGAAGTTAATTTGTTGAATTTCGATTCTAGTATATGGATGAGATTCCTTGTCCTGTTCTTCAAAGTTGTGGATTCCATTGGGTAAGAAATTCTTCATTGTTTATTATCATCATATTCCCAGAAGACGTGAGTCCGGAAGTCACTAGTTACTGATGCAATCTTACTGTATCCAGGTACTATGGTAAAGCAAGCACACAGAGGACTTTGAAAACCAGACCCAGCTTCTTTGGCATTATATTTATCTCAGAAACTTAGTAGGTGTCTGACTTATTTGTTTTTCACATGCTCCAAAAGTTCTTACCAAACACAGTTTGCTTTCACCTTCCTTTTTCTTGAAAATATATACAATGGAACTTCTTGTCCAGGGCATTACTGAGATCAAGCCTGCTTTCCTATTCCTTGTTAAACAATGTTGAGACCGCACAAAGATAAGTTAGCTGTTTGCTCTAGGGCATTCTTGTTCCTGAAAGGTAATGCTGTGAAAAATTAATACAGCTACTTGTCGCAGCTTTTCACCAATGTCATTATTCTGCTGTGTCCAGTAAATCAAAGCTTTGAAAATCCCTGAATACATTTTACTTAGCTAACACCTATCATGAATTATAGAGATGTCATGGTCACTGTTTGTTTACCCTCAGTATTGATCAGAGGTTTGCCAGTCAAAAAACTAAGGTGTGATGATCTAGAAAAAGAACCTTGACTTTTGTTTGACTTTACTCCTATGATGAGAAACCTCATTGTGGGATCTCACATTAAGAATTTTTGTCTTACTACTCACTGAAAGACTTTGTAGTTCCTAACACCAGCAGTCATTGAGAATAGCCAGGAGGAATACATGAAATCTTAAATGAAAAATGCCTTTGCTCTCAGAGTCCTTTGAATTTTCTATGTTTTGAGGCATTTTCATTGGCCTTAATGGTATTGTTTGTTACTCCATGAATGTCATGAGGGAACTAACCTCATTAGTAATGGATTAACACATCCATGAACCCGCAGCTAATGGGCTCGCTCCAGCAAGGCCTTGTGGTATTTGAGTGAGAAATGTCCCCCATAGGCTCTTGTGTGTACTTACTCAGTCTTCAGTTGGTAGTGCTATCTGAGGTGGAAACTTGATGAAGGAAGTCCATCATTGGTGTGGGCTTTGAGGCTGCATAGCTTTGTCCTGTTTCCAATTTTCTCTCTGCTTTCTGTGTGTGGACAAAAAAATGATCAGTCAGCTTGCAGCTTATGATGTTGTGCCACGGCTGCCATGATAGACTCTATTCCTTTGGAACTGTAAGCCAAAATAAACACTTTCTTCTGTAAGGCTTTTGTTTGTTTGTCTGTTGTTTTTGTCATTGTGTTTTATCACAGCAATGGAAAAGTACTTAGAATAGGCCTCATGTAGATAATTTGAGGATTTTCTGCAGAAGACAATCAACTGAAAATAGACCACAAGTCTTCAGTAAATTGATCAAAATGACAATTACATGAAACAGACAGCTTCTGTTCAAGACCCACAGAACAAGATCCAGCCAATCATAGCTATGGAAAACTTTGGTCTTCAGGCTCTTGTTTATAATATTCATATATTATACATTGCCTTAGGTTTCTAGATTTACTGATACACCATTGTGTTGGGGACTGCTAGAACCTTGAACAAAATGGAGTCTGTCAACCGTTTCTTGGCCTTCTGACTACGTGACTGCGAGCACACATGCCCTTGAGACAAAGGAAAAGGCTAACCATAAAAGTTAAATTTACACAGGGCAGCCCACCCACCTAGCCAGGGGGAAGTACCCTTACAGAGTAATTGTCTTTGTTAACAAAAGATTAAAGTGTTCCGTTGAATACTTCCTACCCCTCCCTAATTCCTGCACCTGACTTACGCTGACAAGCATTTGTGGAATGCAACTAATGACTGATGGAAAACTACAGCTTTGTCTTTACCGTATTTGGTGTATATTTGAATTGAGACTTGATTGACATGCTTGTACCACCCCCTGAGGTCCTTCCTCTATAAGTTCCAGCGCGCCCCAAAAATAAAGGCTCTTGATCAGCGAACGTTGTCTTGAGCCTGTTTCCTTTAACCTCGTGAAGTTCACTTTCCAGATCGGATCTGCTCGTGAAGGCCCACCAAATTAGTAGCGACCCTCATCACCTCACCCCCACGGGTCGGGGGTCCCTTCCCGGGGGTCGCACCATTGCTCCCCTCTTACACCCTTAAATCACTCATTCTTAGTTCTTGTTCTCTTCACCACTGTCAACCTAGTATATCTATTTTGTCTGTCTGTCTATATGTCTTCTGTCTATCCATCTATCACCTATCTATTCACTTTTTACATAAATATATATAAATAAAAGAAAAATATATTTTCACTTATACTTTAACCAACACGCACACACATTTTTAAAAGATTCATGAAGAAAATCTCTTATTAGTGCCAGTTTTAATAGAGAGTAGTTTGTTTGTTTGGTTTCAACTACTAAACAACTGCTTGCAAACAGTGTAGGTAGTTCCATGTACTGATGCTCTAGCTTCTATAAAATGGCCCTTGGACATATGCCTTCTAGGATTAGATTAATCAGATTTAGATGTATTCTTGAGGGAGTATTTTCAAGACAGATTAATGCCCTTGCTGGAAAAGGTGTTAGAATGTCACCCTTCTTGCTTTCTTCTCCTCAGCTGGAGACAAAGGAAGAACAGAAGAGGGTTCTTTTTAGAACCCAAAGATAGATACTTAGATCTTAGATTTCTTTCTTTCAAATCTGTGAGAAAACAAACTTATCTTGCTTAAGCCATCCAGTATATAGTATATTGTGATGGTCACCCAAACTCAATACAATGCCAAGCCAATTTAACTCTTGACTTTCAAGAAGCCTCACTGAAGCATCATCTCATGCCAACTTACTGTAGAGATCTGCCTCATGGTCATCTTAATTTAAACCTAACCATATGATACTAACCTACTACTAGTGAATTATAGTTAACAGGTATAAAATATACAGCCCTAAGCATACTCTCATTTAGAAAGAGCGACTCCCACAAAATACTACTGCACTTGTGCATGAAATCTATTCTGATCACTACCTAAGAACTGGATAGCAAGCTTATTATTATCTCCGTAGCTGATTCTGGAGACTTCTTACTGTCACCTGGGCTCTATTTTGATAATAATGTTTTTGTCCCTTTGAAAAACCAAGCCAAGCCCAAACAAAATCAAGTCTCGTTAGAATAGTCTGGAGAATGACTTGAAGAGAAAGTTATTAACTGAAACCAACAGGCTATCCATGTTCTATATTACTTGGACATTCTGTTCTGTGCTTTTGAATGGACCAGTTATGGGTTTAGACATGTACCCCACTCCCATTTAAATAGCATGTCTTTAGTTGTTTGCTCCAGAAAATACTTTTCAGGAATGCAGACTTGGTAGCAGCTACCTTGCTTATTAAGTACAATACCTTGCTCAGCAAGGCTGCTTCAAGGTTGTTATTTTGCTGTGCCCATCCATCCAGATTTGCATGATCTGTGGCAGGTAGTTGCTGTATAATACTTATCTTACAATCACAAATTTACTCAGGCCTTACAGATTCCCTATGAGCCTTAGAAATGCCAGTAGTTTAGCAAACATATTTATTTGATCATTGTATATCTCTAGTGGTGTTAGTAGAGGGAATTCAATATATCTTGCTTGTGTTGTCAATTTTATGGGACTATTTTTAGTGTATCTGGAACACTTGTAGGCTTACATGGAAAGGGGATGTTTTCAATTTGGTTTACTTAGAGCTAATTAACTGAGCAATCATTATAAGCTATGATACTTCAACACCATCTTTGTCTATTATTTTCTTGAGTAGGGTTTTCTGGCTTTCCAATTCTTTAAGGACTTCCCTTCCTTCAGTTCTTTTTAAATCCCTAATTCTTTCTTTTGCTAATCTCCTTATTTTTATAATTTGCAGAAAGAAGAATCTAAAAGTAACCATCATTCTAACGTTTTGCAACCGTTCTATCCAGATCTATAGACTCAGTAGACACATGTAACATAAGTCTATATCCACTCAGTTTCCATCTTCAAAGTCAACTTTTTTGCTTTTGACTGTCAGAAAACTAGTTAAAACTATTTCTGATACAAGTTTCTGAATCTGTTTGAGAAATGTCAACAGTTAAACACAAAAACTGAAAATGCTGGTTGATAAACTGTGCACATTGCAGAACACTCCCGGGAGACTCTGCAGCACTTGTTAGACAGGACTCTTCCCTTTATAATGCTCAGACCTCTAATGGCTCCACCATCTTCAGTTTCTTCCCTTCAGGATGGATGTGACAATGAAGAAGGAAAGTATGTAGGGTTTCACATGGGAAGTGTTTAATGTAGTAGGCAGAAATGTCACATAATCAAATGCTCAAAATACTGCAAAGAAGGCTGGGAGATGCAAATTATCTATAAGCCCCAGGAGGAAAGGAAATGAGCTCATCTGTCTCTGCTACAGTTATGTGTTTTTAAGCATACAGACAGTACCAGACAATAGATGAATGTGTCAGAAAGGGGGATGGAAGAGCTCAGCCTAGGATGGGCTGAGGAAATGGATGCTGAAGGGCATCAGTTAAGGACTGGATTGGCAGAGACACCATCCATGATACATGTGAATAGAATACACCAAGGTGAACACAGGGATTGTGGAGTTGCTTTCAGAGAGAAGAAAATGTTCAGGGGCAAACATGACTATCCCCTGTTTGTGGGATAGTGAAAAGATTTTCTGGATATTAACAGGCTTATTTTAGAAATAAAAAGAATTGAAGATGACTAGGGAATCTGGGCTGGAATAGAAAGAGACCTGATTAAGGCTAATAACTCATTCCGTGCTATTTGAATGGTATTGGCCAGCTCAACTACTGCCTACTTACAATTTTTTCTCCTTCAGCCTGCTGCCTCTATTTTAGCATCTTGTGTTTCCATTTAGATAGAAGGGAATACTGGATGAGGAAGAGATACACAGGCTCTGAAAAGGGACCAGATTATGAGTATTCATCTTGTTCACCCAAAGCTAGTGATTTCAGGGTTTTGGCTTGGGTACACATAGTGATTGATAGCATGAGTGTTGGTTACAGAAGAGGTGTTATTGTGTACAAGCTAGTGAAAACAGAATACCCAGCTCGAGGTGATTAGAAATCTAAGATAGGTCATTCAAAATTGCACATACTAAAAATGCACAGCCAGAGGAGGTCGTCAGCTGTCTTCCTCCATCACCCACCTCCACATGAGAGAGGAGAGCTCAGGGAACCTGAAGCTCTTCAGATAAGTCAGCAAGCTCGGGGGTCCACCTGCCTCTTCCCCAGAAGCCTGGAGATACATGCCTGTGGCTTTCATGAGGCTGCTAGGAATTTTTTTTGCAATGTGGAAAGCTTTTTATTTCTTACTCTTCCTTTAATAGGTATATATTATGTCACTCAAAGTACATATAAACATAGGGACATGGAAAGAGGCAATGTACCTCTCTCTATCTCAGAACAATTAGAAGCTATGTAGTAGTCCGCATGTTGAACAGAATTGTTGAACACGATGCAAATTTACAAGTGCTTGGTTTTCCAGCTTCATTAGGAATACATCAACATTCTTTTTTTTCTTTTGTTTTATTATTATTATTTTCATTTTAAATAGCTTGTTTTACATGTCAATCCCAGTTACCTCTCCCTCCCCTCCTCCCATACCCCCTCCACCATCCCCCAAGCCTCCCACCATATTGCCAGTTCCTTCCACATAGGGGATAGCTAGAGTCTGTCATTTCACTCAAGGCAGGGTCCAGGCACTCCCCTAAGAGTCCAGGCTGAGAGAGCATCCCTCTTTGTCTTATGGACACATGATGTCTGTTTGTATGCCAGGGATAAACACTGATCCACTGCCCAGGGCCCCATAGGTAGCCCAGGCCTCCTCAGACTCTCACATTCGGGGGGTCTGGATCAGTCCCATGCTGGCCTCCCAGCTGTCAGTCTGGGGTCCAAGAGCTCTCCCCTGTTCAGATCAGCTGTCGATGCTGGTTTTGCCAGCCTATTCTTTGCCAATTTGCTCACCGATCCTCTCTCTCTGTCACTGGTTTCCTTGGGTTCAGTTCAGTGTTTAGCTGTGGGTGTTTGCCTCTGCTTCCATCAGTCACTGGATGAAGGCTCCAGGATGGTTATAGACATCAAGTTCATTATCAGGAATGGCATTTGAGGTGGTCTCTCCACTATTGCTTAGCTTGCCAATTGGTGTCATTCCTTTAGATCACTAGAGGTCACACTGGTGCCTGATTTGTCTTCTAACCTATGATTCCCTCTTCCCCCTATTCTACCCCCACTCAACCTTCCTGTTCCCCCATGACCTACTCTCTCTTCCTCTTCTAGGAATTTTAATTCAGGTTCTAATGCTTGCAGAACAAGCAGGCTTACCCAATGGGCGATCACCACATTGCTGTTATATGTTTTTCTTTAGTTGTTTTTTTTTTTTAGAAAGGATCCCTATCTGTAGTCCAGGATGTCTTAAAACTCAGTATGTAGCCCAAAATGACCTTGAATTCATAGCAGCCTTCCTTTCTGAGCCTCATGAATGCTAGGATTATAGGTAAGAGTCACCCTTCCTGACTAGAAGAGATAGATGTTTCGGCTGTATTTTATATGAAGACAAAATGACCTACCATCAATCAAACAGCTTTTCCAAACTTCATGTCAGCTATGTAGGTATCAGAAAGGTTCATTTTAAATTTTGTGTATTTATTTATACTTTGAAAACTGTACAATTCATAGTTCAATAATAAACATACAAATACTGTGCCATATTTCTAATATCACAAGCATAAATTTTAACATTTTGCTTGTGCCCTGTTTTTCAGTGTGCTTATTCACTCAAAGAAACAATTTCTTTACTACTACAGTTGTAAGACACATGGTTGAAGGAAGACTGACAGTACAGAAAAAAAACAACATGAAGTAAAAAAATCTGCATAAATAAGCTTCACAGTTCAGATTTCAATTTCTCAGTCCCAGGGGTAACACTCATGAATTATGCTCTTTTTACTTCTTCTCCAGTTTATCTTAATCCTCCCCTCCCCACAAATAACAGGCTCACTCGGCACCCTGTGGCTCTTTCTGGTCAAAGCATGCACACTCAGAATGGCAGATGCTGTCCGCATTGGTTGACATTTAACTTTTGAGACTTTGAGTTACATTTATAGTTTTCTTTATCGACAAAGTCATGATTTACAAGGGTAGATTTCCTTACCTTTAGCCATGGATTTGTTTTAGACTGAAACTATAATCAGACTCCATGGTGTTTGGAGTCCTTTGTAGTTTACCAAAGGTAAAGGTGATTCTTCACCGTATGGTCTATGTTGTACTTTTCTGCTTCCTGGTTTCCTACAACTGCATTCTCCTGCCTTACTTTTAATTTCAGGGTTTCAGTCTATAATCTTGTTTCATAGTACTGTGCTGAGTCTCTTTCAACATTAATCTCCTTCAATGTTTTTAAAAAAGAAACTCATTCTTATTGGGGACATAATTCTTTTAGGCTTAGAAGTAATAGGAAAAATAGATTTAGGGATATGAAAAACAAACATGCTTCTCATACCATCTGGAATCAGAATTATGGAAATAAGATTAACTCCAGATCTTTTTCAGATTGAAATCCATTCTAAATGTATATACTATGCTTCCTTTGCCAAATTAAGAATGGGGCTCTCTCAGCAGTAATGGTGCATTTATGGGAACAAAGATTAAAAAGCAGGTTCAATTGCTGTATAGGCATTATTACAGAATGTAAGCCCAAAGAAAGGAGAAAAAGAAGTAACAGAGCTAGCTCTGAATTAGCCATCGTCATTTCAACAGCCTTGGAGTAAGGGGTTAAGAAGTGGAGGCTTGTATTACCTTGTACAGGGAGGCACGGATATTTTGCAAGGTGTCTCCCATATTTCTTAAAAATAGGAATCCATTGTATGTCCCATCAATAAACACAAGCTATGCAAGAGCATAATGGATGTATTAATACTAATATTTGATCATATACGTGTAATGTGAGCTTTCTCTGGCCCAGTTGGGTCTCGTTGCCTTTCTCTGCCCCAAAGAAACACAGACGCTATATTAGTTATAAAGCTGTTAGCTGGCAATTTGGGCTTCTTATTCTTAACCCATAACTACTAATATGTATATTTCCATGTGGTCTTATCTTACTGGAGAAAGGTCCAGGCAACTCTTACTCCTCTGGTGTCCTATATGTCAAATATGCTCAGCATGTTCACAGAGAAGAGAAGAGAAAAGAAGAGAGTGATTTCCTGCTTGTCTTTGCTTATATTCTGATTCTGCCCAGCTATGTCACTTCCTGCCTGGCCAATCAGGCAATCAGTGTTTTATTCATTAGCTAATAAGAGAAACATATACACAAAAATGGTTCACAAAACATTCTCCTTTCCTCCTGAAGGGTTTCCAATGTGTTGTTATCATTAACCAGTCTTTCACTATTAAACTTAAATGTCCAATAGAGAAAAATAGTTCTGAGACCATTCTTCCACCACTGGTTGCAGTGGCAGGTGTTAGGGACAATATTCCTTTAGCCTTGTGAGCTTTCTGGGCAGAAAGACTTGGTGACCTTGCCAGCTCCAGCAGCCTTCTTGTCCACAGATTTGATGACACCCACAGCAACTTTCTGCCTCATGTCAGGAATAGCAAAATGACCCAGTGGAGGACAGTCAGAGAAGCTCTCAATATACATTGGCTTCACATGACTCATACCAACGATGGCTGCATCACGGATTTCAAGAACTTAGGGTCATCCTCCAGCTTCTTACCAGAATGCAATCAATCTTTTCTTTAAGCTCGGCAAACTTGTATGCTACGTGAGCTGTGTGACAGTCCAGTACAGGAGCAGAGTCAGCACTAATGTGGCCTGCATGCTTCAGGGTAATCTCCTCAGCAGTGAAGCCAGCAGATTCCTTAGGTGGGCCAATTTTTCTGTCACCAGCAGCATTGCCACATCTGACGTTTTTGACAGACATGTTCTTTACATGGAAGCCCATGTTGTCTCCAGGAAGAGCTTCACTCAAAGCTTCATGGTGCATTTCAACAGATTTTACTTCTGTTGTGAAATTGGCTGGAGCAAAGGTAATCGCCATTCCAGGATTTAAAACACCAGTCTCCATTCTGTCCACAGGAACAGTCCCAATGCCACCAATTTTATAGACACCCTGGAGGGGCAGTCACAGTGGCTTGTCGGTGGGACGAGTTGGTGGCAGTATACAATCCAAAGCTTCCAGCAGTGTGGTACCACTGGCACTGCCATCTTTACGGGTGACTCTCCATCCATCGAACCAAGGCGTATTAGCTCTAGGCTCCAGCATGTTGTCACCATTCCAACCAGAAATTGGCACAAATAATACTGTGTCAGGGTTGTAGCCAATTTCCTTAGTGTAGGTACTGACTTCCCTCACAATTTCCTTGTATCTCTTCTGGCTGTAGGGTGGCTTGGTGAAATCCATTTTGTTAACACCAACAATTAGCTGTTTCACACCCAGGGTGTAAGCCATAAGGGCATGCTCACTGGTCTGCCCATTCTTGGAGATACCAGCCTACCAGGCTCAAATTCACCAACACCAGCAGCAACAATCAAGACAGCACAGTCAGCCTGAGATGTGCCAGTAATCATGTCTTTGATAAAGTCTCTGTGTCCTGGGGCATCAGTGATCATCACATAGTATTTGCTGGTTTCACATTTCCACAGGGAGATAGATGTCAACAGTGATACCACGCTCACGCTCAGCTTTCAGTTTGTCCAAGACTCAGGCATACTTGAAGGAGCCTTTTCTCATGAGTTTTCCATGGCTCGTTTGTCAGTTTTCACCACATTTGCAGATCAGGTGGCGGTGGTGGTGGACTTGCCTGAATCTACATGTCCAATGACAGTGATGTTGATGTGAGTCTTTTCCTTTCCTATGCTAGATTTGAATTAGCGGTGGTTTTCAACAACACCTGTGTTCTGACGGCAAACCCATTGCAACAGCCTGCTTTCGCTTTCTTACAGCAGGTAACATGCCCAGTTTCTAGAACATTAAGAGTTGAATACAGGGATGTGTATGTGAAATAAGTATTCCTCCATCATCTGTTTTATCTATCAAACATTTCTTTTATTGCTAACTTTTAAAAAACTATGAAGTCATAGTAAAGCATCAGAACTCTTTTTTATATTAAAACTTTTATTTTTAAATTTAAATTCAAATTAGAAACAAGGTTTCTTCACATGTCAATCTCACGTCCCTCTCCTTTTCCCTTCCCACCTCCTACCCCCTCCCACCACCCACCCAATACCCCCTCCTTTCCCCAGGGAGGGTGAGTTCTTCCATGGGGGTGTCCATAGTCTGTCATTTCATCCAGGACAGGGCCTAGAACCTCCCCCCAAGAGTCCAGGGTGAGAGTGCGTCTCACGTTGTGGGATGGGCACCCAATGTCCATTTGTATGCCAGGAATAAATACTGGTCAACTACCAAAGGCCCCATAGATTGCCTAGGCATCCTCACTGACACCCCCATTCAGGGGTTCTTGATCAGCCCCAAGAACTCTTATCATGGCTTATAATGCTAAATTCTGACTTACTATGCAGAAGGTTATCAATTAATAAAAACTTTTTCATAGATGCCCCTTGTAACATTAACTGGGATGTCTACTAGAAAGGTTAAATGAAAATTAACTAATAAAATTTAATCAAAGAAAAATGTGGACACAATTTAATTATAAGTAAGAGTTTGGGTATATAATATGCTTGAAATTCAAATAAATATATTTAATATCTAGAATACATATATACATAATTTTTACTAAACTTTTAACACAATTAATATTTTTAGTATACTTTAACATTAAAGAAATTATTGTTTATATAAGATTTACATGTATATAGGAATATATAGAATATATAGAGATATATAGAATATACACATATATGTATAGATATTCCTAAAGAGTAATAATTTAGCATATATTAAACAAACTCACGTATATTTTACACACACCCACACGTACACACTCACACACACACACATACACACACACACACACACACACACACACACACCTACCTACTTTTTTTTGGAATAGTGTCCCATAAAGCTCTAAGTCATGTAGGCATTCAACTTTAATAGTTTAAATATCCTCTTCAACATGGGTTAATTATGCAAGTCTTTTAATTACACACATGCCTGGAGTTAGCTGTTCTCCATAGAATTGTGAGCCTTGTTTCTTTGTGACATTTATGTTAACCTTTGATATGTTATTATCATACAAAAGTCCTCAGGTTTATATACTTTTCCTTACTGCTGTGACAATGTTTAACCTTTGTATCAGTTGCCCAGGGCTATCCTAACAAACTGCAAACTGGATGGTTAAACATCCTCAAATATGTATTTCTTATAATTCTGGAACCTGGAAGACCAAGATAAAGACATCATCAGGACTGGTTATTTTGGAGGCTTTTCTCTCTGGTTTGTCAAAAGCCACTTTCTCCCTGTTTCTTTCTGGCCTTCTGTGATGTCTGTGCTAGTACATAATAGACCATGTCCAACTTGGAGGAAGTTGCTTTAACTTAATTTCCTATGTAAATGACATGCCTCCACATGTATTTATATTCTGAAGTTTTAGTGGTTAAGACTTCAACCTTTCCTTGAAAACCTTTCCTGTATCACCTGTAATTTGTTAGTTACATATTACAAAACAAACAAAGAAACAAGCACACACCAAAACACCAAACAAAACCTAACCAAAACACTTAATATTTTTTATAATTATTTTTACTAAAAATGTCAATAAAATATTTTCTGGTTAGATATTAGTTTATACCATATCCATTATACGAGATTGCTGTATTTCTGGCTTCTTTCAGTTCTAAACATCTGTAATTTCTCTATTGCTCTGTGAAATTCTTTCCACCTAAATCTCTGTCACAATTGACAAACTGTTTTTCTGCCATTAATTTATGATAATCCAAATTTGGAAAATTACATTTGAAAAAAGATGATTATAGCAATTAACCTTTTGTGATTTTAATAAAGTATATTAATCATTATTCATGCATTATCACAAGAAGATATTTAATAACCTATTTATTTTCTCATATAGTTGAATAATTGTTTATAGCAATTTGTTGCATATTTTCATTTACTGAAAAGATTTATAATGATTGGAATTTTAAAGGGAAAATAATGAGAAAGTATTTATACAACATTTATTGCTAATTTAAAAGTATTTTTCTAATTCTTTAGTGATTTAAAAGGTATTTTAGGATCTTGACCTCAATGATATAGTTATTAATACATTATTTTTTGATTTATAGTAAAAATATTGTTTTTTTCTGAATTCTTCAATAACTTACATATATCTGTTATCACTTGATATTTAAAAGAAGGATAAAGATTAAATATTTTTTCTATTCTACCCATGATAAATCAGGGACTCATTAAAAATTTAAGAAGACAAAATTATGTAAATCATCAAGCCAGCAAGTGACAGAACCAGTATCCCCAGGACACCATTTGTCTTCTGAGTTGGTCACCTTAACAGTTACACTGATACAGAGTCATCACAACTTGCTAAGTATGGAAAGAGAAATTCTGAGGACATTCAGGTAAACTGTGGGAGAGCTGTGGGAAATGCTGCGTGTGGCATGTGCAAGGGTTCCACAGTGTTATCAGCTGTGGCAGATATGTATGACCATTGAGAAATTCAGGTGCACATATATGTTCACTTCAGGTCTTGGTACAAGTCACATTTCTGGTCCAGAGTGATTCTCTGCTGTGTATTTAAAATGAAGAAGACCATCATGTCTTAGTTACTGTTCCTGTTGTTGGAATAAAAACTCTGACAAAAGTCACTAAAGGGAGAAAAGGTAAACCCATCATGAGAGGGAAACAGAGGAGGCCGGATCTTGAGGAGGCAGCTGCTTACATTGCTATTTTAGTCAAGGAGAATCTTGTTACGCTTTAACAATAGTGAATCAACAGCTGATCACATTGTAACTTTATGAAAGAAGCAGTTAGTTACATTGTATGCATACTAAAGATGCATCTGGTCACATTGTAACTATAGTCAAGTATCCGATGGTTACATTGTATCTATAGCCAAGAGGCAGGTGGTTACATTGTAACTATAGTCAAGAAGCAGATGGTTATATTGCAACTACAGTCAAGACACAGGGAGTGAGGTGCTTGTGCTCTGCTCATGATCCTTTTTAGTGAAGTCTGGAATCAAAGCTTGTGGGTTGGTGCTGTCCACATTTAAGATTCACTTCGATGAACCTAATAAAAAAGTCTCTTACTGACATACACTGAGACTAACTTCATCTAGATAATTTCTCACAGGTGTACCCAGAGCCTCGTCTTGTGGGTGATAATAGATCCTGTCAAGTTGGCAATCATTATTAACTATCTCATAGTTAGCAAACATTCTCAGTCTGCCTTTCCTTTTGTTACATTTAGGAAATTGACTACTCTAGACTCTGCCATGTTATTGCGGCTGGCCTTGAATTCCTGACCCTCCTACCTCCACATCTCTGGTTGAATACTGGGATTATGTGTATTATTACATACACATAATATTAAATTACTATCTTAATTTTATATCATGGACATTTGAGTTGAAAAGCTCATAGACATATGATATAATCACCTTTATGTGAGCAATACTGAGAAAAGTGAGTATGGTAGCTTGAAAGAAAATGGCCCCCAAAGGGAGTGGCACTATTAGGAGGTGTGGTCTTGTTAGTGGAAGTGTGTCACTGTGGAGGCAGACTTTAAGGTCTCATATATGCACAAGCCATGTCTAGTGAGACCGACCATTTCCTTTGGACTGCAAGCCAAAATGTAGGATTCTCAGCTACTTCTCCAGTGCCATGTCTGCCTACACATCATCATGATAATGGACTAAATCCCCAAATAAATGTTTTTTCTTTATACAAATTGCCATGGTTGTGTTGTTTCTACAGCAATAGAAACCCTAACTAAGATAAAAGTGTGTCCAGGCTGAGACAGCTTCCCTCCATGTGGAATGGGTTCCCATAAACCAGGGATAAATACTGATCTACTATACAAGGTCCCATAGATTGTCAAGGCCTCCTCTCTGACACTCAGGTTCAGGGGTGTCTGGATCAGTCCCATGCTGACCTCTCAGTCACCAGTCTGGGGTCCATGAGTCCCCCCTTGTTCAGGTCACCTGCCGGGTCTTAACTCCTTTGCTCATCATTTCTCTTTGTAAGTGGATTCCAGGAGTTCAGTTCAGTGTTTAGCTGTGGGCGTCTGCCTCTGCTTCCATCAGTCACTGGATGAGGATTCTAGGATGGCATAGAAGGTAGTCATCAATCTCATTATCAGGGGAGGGCATTTAAGGTACCAGTTGGTGTCATTCTTGTAGATCTCTGAAAATCTCACTAGTGCCAGATCTCTCCACAAACCTATGACTCCCTCTGTTATGGTATCTCTCATCCTGCTTTCCTCTATTCTTACCCTGACTCAACCTTCCTGCCATATAATCTTGATGATATTAATTTAGTCCCAGATCCTATGGTACAAGAAAATTATTGACTCTCTAAATTTATCCCCTGACCTCCACATAGGAGATATGGCAAGCATGAACCCACATTCATATACATGCACATTACACAGATAAACATATACAATAACAATAAATAAAATAAAGACTAAAAACCAGCAGCAACAAAATCACAAAATTTACCGTTTTCCAACAGTTTGCATTACAATGCTGGGGATGGGTTCATTTATAAACAATAGAAACTTGTTCCTCTGATTAGTGTGCTAGCATGGAGAAATACAGGTATGGGTCTTTTCTTACTCATTGACTGCTTTTCTCATTGCATCCTTTGATGAAGAACAGGGAAATTTTCTCATGTGCCTTGTAGAGGTGCTGATACAGTTGATAAGGCCTCCACCTTTATTGCCCAAATCATCCTCAGTTGTACCAGTATTATGAGTACCATGGTACACAGTGGGGGTGGGGTGCTGAGGTTTCAACATATGAGCTGGTAGGGAAGACAATATATTTATCTTGGGGAGTGGAAAAGAAATATTTATCTCACCCATTTAAACAATTTATAATTTTTTGAGATTATTATATAACTTCATTTTCCCCTTTCCTTGCTTCTTTCTAAACCTTCTTATTGCCCTTTCAAATTCATAACTTCCTTTCATTTTATAATATTTAATTTAATTATAAGTCATATTGTTTTTTTTACAGGGGAGGAAATGGTTTATTTCACTCACAATTCCATATAACAGTTTATCATCAAAAGCAGTCAGGACGGGAACTCAAGCAGGGCAGGATCCTCGAGGCAGGCACAGAAGCAGAGGCCATGGAGAGGAGCTGCTTACTTGTTTGCTCTATATGGCTTGCTCAGCCTGTTTACTTATTGAGCCCAGGAACACCATCCAGGGTTGGTCCCACCAATGTCTTAGCCTGCTGTGCACCATGAGGGGGGAGAGAGACACCACTTATGGGTTCCAAAGATTTTTAATAACTCACCAAATAAGTGGGTCACTGATTCATTAGGACAAGGACTCGGGAGTCTTGTTTCTCCTGGCAGCCCTGAGCAGGTGAAGAAGCAGGATTTATAAGCACAGAAATCACAAACATTCATTGCCAAGTTACAGTTACAATTTTTACCAATTAGGATTTAGAGATAAGAGGCTTCCTTGAATTGTCAATCAATGTATAATGTAATCCTTTCAGTCTAACCAGTCAGATTCATTTTTCTTTTTTGTCATTAGGAGAACTAAACATGTAATAACTGGAAACTTCACAGCTCCCCTAGGGCTTGGGAACCTGAACTTCATTTCACCCTAAAGTTAATGGAGTCTAAAGTTCAAACGGCAGTACTTAGGCCAAGCTGCTTTTGCTTACTCCCTTCAATACATGTATATATACATTTAAGATTATGTGTGGGCACACACACATATGAGCTCATATATATATAATATATATGCTATATATACATATATATATATTATATATATATATATATATATATGCTTTTCCCTGGGGAGAATATTTTTCCTGGCCCATTCCTTAGCTACCTGTAGTTCTTGGTATAGTTTGTAGTTCACTAGTGTAATTATATCCATGTTGTAATGTAACAGACCCCAGAGTATTTTCTTCCTGCAAAATCAAAAGGCTAAATCACTGACAATCTTATATTTCCCACAGTTAGCCCATGGTAGGTCTATTTCCCTTGTGTAGGAATTTGCCTACTCAGAATACCTCATACAAGCAGACTAAAACATTTGTCTTTTTGTGACTGTTGAGTAAATTGTACCAGGTGGAATCCATGTTATAGTTTTCTTACTTTTAAATGCTGAATTATATTCCATAGTCTTCACATTCCACCATGTCCTTACCTACTCTTTTACCTTGGGACCCTTGGTTCACTTCCACTTCTTAGGTATGGATTTTAGACATAGATCATGGGAGTGCCAGACCACAATCTCATGGCCAGAGAGTCTGGGAGACAGAACCTTCATTCAGAGGCTGATGGAAGAAGAGGCAGACTCACACGGCTAAGCACTGAGCTGAACTCAAGAAAGCCAGTGACAGAGAGGGAGGACTGATGACCAAAGGGATTAAGACTGGGCTGGTTTAACCCCCAGAAACAGCTGACCTGACAAGGGTTAGCTCTAGAATCCTAGGCTGGCATGGGACTGATCAAGACCCCCTGAATGGGGGTGTCAGTGAGGAGGCCTAGGTAATCTATTGGGCCTTGGGTAGTAGATCAGTATTTATCCTGGGTATACAAATGAACTTTCGGCACCCATCCAACAATGAGAGATGCACTCTCACCCTGGACTCTTGGGGGAGGATCTGACTATGGACACCCCCATGGAGGGCCTCACCCTCCCTGGGGAAAGGAGGGGATATTGGGAGGGTTGGTGGAAGGGCACGGGAGGAGGGGAGGGAAAGGGAGAGGGTCCTGGAATTGATATATGGAGCAACCTTGTTTCTAATTTAAATTTTAAAACAAAAACAGATATTCTCGAGTTGTGTAAGAAAGCTGTCTGAGCAAGCCAGTCAGTAGTGTTCTTTCAAGGTTCCCATGAGTTCTTGCTCTGACTTCCCTTAATGACAGACTGTGATCTGTAAGAACTGAAATAAACCCTTCCCTCCCTACGTTTGCTTAGGACACGGTGTTTATAACAGCAGTAGAAAGAACTAGAACAAACATATCCACGTCTATCAGATGGGAACAGAGCATTAATGTGCTATTGAGACATTACAGTATGCTGTCTTTCCACTGATGATTTAGTTCTCTGATGCCAAGATGTTTTACATAGAATGTTTGGTATGGTTCCTTTTTGAAAGCCCCTGGAGAAAGTGGGAACATGCTTTAAATCCCAATTTAAGATTACATCTAGCCAAAACAGGAGGTAACTAGAATGCACAGAAATTAAGATTCATGCCCATTTTTGGTGAGAATTTTAAGCCACTGTCCACACTGAGCTGGGGTAACAGATAATTCCTTATAGATGTAGATAGGCCCATTATCTTACCTTCTATCACTGACAGGATACCAAGACCAAGGCAACTTCTAAAAGAAAGCATTGATTTGGGCCTACTCTTTTAGAGGGTTAGAGTCCATGGCCGTCATAGTGGAGGTCATGGCAGCAGGCAGGCAGACATGGTGCTGGGGCAGTGACTGAGAGTTTATATCAATCCACACGCATGAAGCAGAGAGAGAGAGAGAGAGAGAGAGAGAGAGAGAGAGAGAGAGAGAGAGAGAGAGAGAGAGAGAGAGAGAGAGAGAGAGAGAGAGAGAGAGAGAGAAAGGGAATGGCATGAGTATTTTGAAACCTCCAAACCAAGCACCAGTCACATTCCTCTTGCAACAAGTCTACATGACCTAACTCTTCTCAAACAATTCCACTGTGAGGCTATGGGGACCATTCTATCTCCCTTATTTAAAACTGAAAACAGATTTTTTCACTCAATATATCCAGTTATGGTTCCTTCTCCCTAAGCACCTCTTAGACCCTTTCCACCTCCTTACCCACCAAAATCCACACCATTTCTTGCTCTCTCTCATTAGAAAACAGGCATCTAAAAATTAAATAAAACCAACAAACATGAACAGGACAAAACAACCAAATAGAAAAGCAAAAAGGCAAAGAAGAAGCACAAGACACAAATGTAGACATACGGAAACACACTTTGGCAAACACAGAAATCCAATAAAAACAAAACCAGAAACCGTAATGGCTAAGCACATGGTAAGAACATAGAGTTGGAGGTGACTTCTGGATCAGGGGTGCGGGCTTTTTCCTCTTCCACTCTCAGCCTGAGACCTCATCAGTCTCAGCCCTCTGCAGGCTGCCAGTTCATGTGTGCTTTGGTGGTGCGGTGCTCGCCTGAAGCTCTCCATCCCTCTGTCTCCTAAAATCTTTCCATCTTCTCCCTACAGGATTCCCCGAGCCACAAAGGGAGTGAGTTAATGGAGATAGTGTGTTTAGTGCAGAGAGTTCCAAGGTCCAGCTGTGGGTATCTGCATTTGTTCCCATCTACTGCAGGAGACAGCATCTGATGATGGCCTAGGAAGACACTCTTCTATGCTTCTAGCAGAATGTCACTAGGAGTCACAGTGCTGCTTTGTTTTTTAGTAGAATAGCAGTACTTAACTTTTTCTCCAGGATCCTGACCTCTCTGGTCTAAGGTTCTTGGCCCCCTGCTATGTGTTAGGGATGTGTTGTTTTTCATGGAGTATTCTTAAATCCAATCAGATTTAAATCCAAGCCTCGTGCCACTATTATACTAACACGTCTTACAGGCAGAACACCATTGTAGGAAACAGGGTTTGTAGCTTGGTGTTTTCTTCTCTCCTTTGTAGTGTGTAGAGTGCATTTCACTACCCTGAACACTAATCTGTGGGGGTGAAGGTTCTGTGTAGGCACCAGCTTAACTTTTCCATGTTCAGTGAGTTGTGCAGGTAGTGTCTTCAGCAATAGGGATTTACTGCAAGTTTGTGGAGAGCAACCTATAGCCTTTGAAATGTTTATTCAAACTATCACATTCTACTTCCTAGTTCCAATAAGCATGTAAACAAACCATAATGCAAAATTCATTTAGTCCAACGTGAAAAGCCCATAGGTTTTCAAGTCTCAACACTGTTTAAAAGTCCAGATTCTCTTCTGAGACTCAAGGTCTTCCTATTAATTTAAGCCCCTAAAAAATGGAAGGGGATTACATATTTCCAATTTACAATGGCACAGGATTATATCATTTCAAAAGGAAGAATGATGATATGGTGATGAAATACTGGGCCACAGGAAGATGGGAACTCAGTAGGGGAAGTCTTAAATCCTGTAGCTCCGTTTCTGTTGTCAACGGGCTTAGATAGCTCAGTCCTTCCAGCTTTGCTGACTGTAACACACTTCTCTCTCTTGGGCTGGTTCCAGTCCTTATATGCAGCATTCCTTGGCAGATGTCTCATGACTCTGGCATCTTCAGCATCTTGGGAGCTCCATCCCAATTCAGGCTTGACTTTCACAGAATTACCCAAGGGCATCTCAGTGCCTTCATATTCAGGGACTCCTCTGTCATACTCTTGGTCTTATTGGCTTTCCTTATCTGAGTCTTCAATCCTTTTACTCACTATTCTTCCTGACTCTAAAACCAGAACCACTTAAACCACACTGCCAAGGTTTGGCGATGGGCTTGGGATGAAACTTGGTCCCACTAAATCTCAATTGCATACATAAGCTTTCCTTTGTTGATGCTTTTTAGGGGTAGAAAATTCCTCAGACCTTTTTGCTTCCCATGCTTGAAGCTTAGTTGTGTGGCATCTTGTCCTGAGGGTAGTTCCATTTTGGATCAGGCATGGTGCTGGGGCAGTAATGAGAAGCATACATTTTGACCACAAGACAGAGGGAGGGAATGGCAGGAGTCTTTTGAAATCCAATGACATGCATTTCTAATGAGACCACACCTCACGATTCCTGAATAGTTCCACCAACGGGATTCCAAATATTTAAACATATGAACCCATGGGGATCATTCACATTTAAACTGCCATGCAGACTGGTATAATGCAACTGGTCTTCTATAAAAATTTTATCTATCAATCATCAGTCTATCTATCTATCTATCTATCATCTATGATCTATGTATGTATGTATCTATTTATCTATGTATCTATCTATCTATGTATCTATCTATCTGTGCATGTATGTATCTATGTATCTATCTATCATCTATGTATCTATGTATCTATTTGTCTATCTAACTATCATCTATCATCTTTCTACCTTTCAGTGCTAGGGATTGAACCTATGACCTATGAGAGGCAAATGTTCTACCACTGTTATACTCTCTTGTCTAATCCAGATAAATCTTCAGTTGAAATTCTCTCTTTCCATGTGACTCTAGGTTGTGTTAAGCTGGCAACAAAAATTAATCAGGATAGTATCTGATTAAAGGTCTGGGCCATGAGATAAATATTATTGTTGTTATTCGCATGTGAATTTTAATTGTTTTATGTTTGTAGAGAAAGGGGTAAGGGCAGGAGGGAGGGAATGCTTTAGAAAATACTTTCCCAAACCTAGGACAGTTAGTGAGTTGGGAATGATAAACCTGACACATTGTTCTTTCAGAGGCAACTCTGAAATGAAACAGCCAAGGCAGCTCATCTGACCTGTTTCCTTTATGTCTCTAAGACTTCTTTGTTCAATGCAAAAGAAAAGAAAAGAAAACTTTAACTCAGGTGATTAATGACTGTACTGTGTGAAGTCACACAGCATAACTTATGGGGAACCTTACCTTTTGAGTACCTCAAGGCTTTTTTTTTTAATAAAGCAGAAACTATGTAAACAATGAACTTGCTCGAAGGCAAAGATAAAGCATCTATTTCTGTTAGTTAGAGCAGTATTATAAGTCTCCTCATCACCAAAATAGAAATTTTTATTTAATTCAAAATTTCCATCCTTTTCCATTACTTTCAGTTTTCATTTTTGTCATGTACTTTCCTCATTCTTATAGTAGTATTACACTTACATGTTTTTACCTTTCAAAGTCTGTCAAATGGAACTTACAATGGAACATATGAATTGAACCCATAGGTATACACTTTGATGGTAAGTGACTTTATTCATTTTTCATTACTGTTATTTGAAGTATTTGCAAACATACAAGGAGAAAATTATATACTATGTTTTATTTTATATTTATATTATATATTTTATACTAAATGTATTCAAATAAAAACACAGTCTTATTTTGATGTTTTAGGTATGGACATACTTTAAAACTCACATTAATTTTATCTTTGCATCCTTAAAATTATTCTGTGAAGAATGAAGGACAAGTATTTTTACAGATGTGTTTACAGATAAGGAGAAGAACTCAATGGCTTATCAAATGTCCTTAAGTGTTAGTGCTAAGGGCAAAGCAAGGCCCAGGTGATTTGCTCCCACCCTTCCCATGGTGTGGCTCCAGAGCACTCAGAAAATGCTACCGTTTTAGGGTAAAAGTCTCTACTGAAGTTGATAAGGAAGGGCTATGCCTTTATGTATATGTGATGCATATTTGCATGTATGCATGATCATCATCTACAATGTCTTTGTTTTTTAATGCAAGCTACAAGTCTCAGAAACATCTGAAGTCCTGGTGACTGATGTTTATAAAAACAGAATATAGAGTAAAGATGATCAAGCAACTGTAGTCAAATGCAGCCGCAGCACCGAGGAAACATCACCAGCGATTCTGAGGTTGACAAGAGATACAGGTTGCCAAAAACATGTACAGAATATTGACGAAAGGTAGAAATAGACAAGAAAAGAAAGCTCAGTTCTCCAGGATGACACCTCCAGCAGATGCATACATAAGCAGAGGCAGGGAGACTTTTTTGTATATTTGTGCAATTATTAAGACTGAAACAATACTGTGGCAAATGTGGGCAGAGTGATGTAAAACCAGGTGACTTGGGACACAATGAAGAAGAGATGCTCATTAAGTTCCTGGAGTCAAAGAGCAGAACGAGTTCCCAAGCGTTTAACCCAGGGGTACACACATGCAAATGCAGGTGAAACTTACTGCCTGCTCTTGAGTTTGAAAGCCCTGGTGGATGGTCTAATAAACACTTGCCTGTCTCTATCAAGTACTGTTTGAAAGTGCGTCTAGTGAGGCATGTACATTGCTAATTACAGAGTATAGGTTTAATCAATCTCAACCAACGTTTATTTGTCTTCCTGAAGCTTAAAAGTTCCTCCAGGTGTTATATGTCTAGTGACAAGGTATCACTGTGTGTCACTCAGACTCATGAGGAACTCACTAATTTGCTCAGTTTGGATTCAAACTCAGAGCAATCCTCCTGCCTCTGACTCTTAAATGCTGGTTTACAGGCATTTGGTCACTATATCTGTCTCTGAGAAGTATTTCTAAAACCATATGGCTTGGGTAAATATCTTACCTGATGGTTCCAGTATAAATTTGAGTGTCAAAAGTGGGATTAGAGATGCTTCTGGAAGGCTGCTTTCACAGGGCTCAGAAGGTAATTCTGGGGACTACTTTTAAGTGCAGCTCAGGACAGAGCTGCTGAGTCACAGCTGGCAGTAGAGAGCTTCACAATCCCCGCACTTTCTTCCCTCTAAATGCTGCCCCAAATCCCTTGTTTCGGTCTCACTGGAAGCAGACATCCCTGGTGTAATATCCTAAAGCCTCTGCATCTAGGCTGCTTAAATTTATTAATTTCTTGCATCTTTACCTTACAGGTTCCCACTTCCAGGCCATTAATCATTTTCACGATTCTCTGGAATCTCTCCATACTCAGTCAGTCACAGAGCCCAAAATAGACTCATTAGTGAGTGCTTGACCAGTGCCAAGTCTAATGAGATGACATTTTCATCTACGCATGTGAGACTGATGATTAATAAAAAAGTGACACAAAAGAGTACCATGGTGTCAGGACTTCAGGGAATGCCTGGTGTGCATTCTGAGTCCTGGCTAAAAATAAACTTGCAATCTGAAACTGTGGAGAAGATTGTGCATGTACCCAAACTCTGGCTCCAGATGACACAAGTCACCTACTTGGTCCTGTCACCACACACACACACACACACACACACACACACACACACACACACACACTCACACACACACACACACTCATACCACCACCAACAACACTGTCACTACTGTCACAATCACCGTAGCCTGCACTTCTTTGTTCTCTTTTACGGGAGGTAATGTGACAATTTCATACAATTATACAGATCCTGTCTTCCCCTCTCCCCCTCTCACTTCCTCCATGTCTCCTCCAGTATGACCCCCCCCCCTTCTAGCTTCATGACTTCTTTTGTAACTCACTAAGTCCAGCCACAACCTGAAATAAAAACGATTCTCCCTTACCCCCAAACTAATTATTGTCAATAGTTTCTCAGCATGGGCAGGAGTGCAGAGATCATTTTACTCCATCTATGCTGGGATTTTGGCTAGCTTGGTCTTATATGAGTCTCTTGCAGATAATCACAGCTCCTGTGAGTTCATGAGCATGAGAGCCACCAGCAGAAGGCAATGTTTCAGAGCACTCTTCACCCTCCTCTGGGTCTTGTGTTTTTTTTTTCTGCTCCCTCTTCTACTTCCCTGAGGGGGCTTGGTACAGAGTTCTATTTCCATCCGAGCCCTGAGGCTCTGACTCAGCACTGGGTGCTGTGTACTACATAAAGGAGATGCTCTGACCAAGGCTGGGGCACACTAGATGTATGGATATAAACAAAATAATTAGAGTTCTCTTTGAGAACATTTAGCAAGAAATTCAATAGTGGGTTCTACACTAAGGCTATGACCATTCCATAAAGTCTGGTAGGTGTTCCCTTAGAAGTGGAACAGCAGGGTCAAATGCCAGCTACCTTTCTAGTTTATTGAGAAACTTCCAGATTTGTTTCCAAAGTGGCTGCATTAGGTCACACTCCCACCCCATAGTGTCAGCATTTGTTGTCTTTTGTGTCCCCGACGATGGACATCCTGGCTGGGGTGAGATGGAATCCTCAGACAGCTCCAGTTAGCATTTCTCTGATGGCTAAGGATGCTGAAGCTTTTGAAAGGGTTTCTTACCCATTTGCATTTGAGAATTTTCTGCTCAGTTCCACAGCCCACTTTAAAACTTGAGTTGTTTGCTTTCTTCCTTTCTTAATTTTTGTTATAATTTTAATTTCATTGGAAAAAAGAAATTTTACATACAATATACTCTGATCATGGTTTTCCTTTTTCCAATTCCTCCCAGATACTCCGCATCTTAACAAGCCCTGCCACCTCAATCCATACCCTTTGTTTCTCTCTCGTTATAAAAATGGTACCCAAACAAACAACACCAACACAAAAATCTAAGTAAAATAGAATAAAAAAACAGGAAAAAAAGAACCAAAGAGAAATCACATGAAATACACAGGAAAAAATACTTTGACAACACACATAAATCCAATAAAAACCATAATATATATGCAAAAAACCTAAAAGACCTGTAAGGCAAGCAAAAAAAAAAAAAGCCCAGATAAAGTTTGTGTTAGTCATCTATTTCTGGGCACAGGGCACAGGGACTGATTTTAAGTGTAGTTTGTATATCCAATAAGATGCTATTGAAGAGAACTAATTTTTCCATTGTGAGGGGTTGTCATTTGGAGAGAGCTTCCGGATAAGGGATGGGGAGTCATGCCCACTTCCCCTCTCAGGGCTGGGACTCCATCTGACTTAGACCTGTGCAGGTCCTGTGCATGATGAATAACTTGTTAGATTTCAAATCATCAGCAAGGGATGGAACTCAAAATTCAGTCCCCAAACTAATGCACAACCACTGCCTTCACCAGGTGTTTCAGCCTTGCTGTGACTGGAAGGCCTTGACTGCTTGGCGACTTCCATCCCACTGGCTCTTATACTATTTCTGCCTCCTCCTCAGTAAAGTTACCTGAGCCAGAGGGAAGAGATTTGATGAATACATTGTGTTCAGGACTGAGTTTAGTTTCTTGAGTTCTTTATATACTCCAGACGCCAATCCTCTTTTGAATGAGTATCTGGCAAAGTGTTTCTCCCCATTGTTTGCGCTGCCTCTTTGCCCATGTTGCATGTTTCTTTGCTGTATGAAAGGTGTTTAGTTTCATGAAAATAAAAATCTGGATCTTGTTTGACAGCAGATAACACCAGACATTTCAGAGAACCACTGTAATGTCGCATGCAGAGGCTAAGACAGACTGTGTCATACAGCTTTAGAGAGGAACCTGAGGACAAAGCAGAGGACTTCTGGGAAAGGGGGTGTTTGTGGTGTCGGATTTGGGGGACTGACTTCTGATTCCATTCTTTCTGAACTTTAATTCTAACAAGTTACTTATGTGCCTACCTTAGATTCTCAACTGCAAAATGAGGCTAGTGGTGGTGTACACATGTTCAGAGTTTACAATGAAATGAACCTCAATTCAATTTGCAATTGAAAACCAATTTAAAAATAGTTATGATTGTGAAAGGGTAGTTTATATCATTTTTTCCTCTTGTCATTGGGAGAGATCACAGAATTGTGTACATTTTGACAAACATCATATAGTTGGTTATAACTGACACTGATCCTCATCTGAAATTCATGTAAATTAGGCTATTATACATGTTTGCCAGCTCCAGGAAGGGACGGAGGTGTGTAACAGTGAACAATGAATTTGCTGCCCCAAGGTCCAGGGAGCTGGTTGTTCTCTCAGCAAGAAATAACATTAATGTTTTTGTATCTCCATTGAAGTCATTTAACTTCTACCAGAAACTAAATGCAAAGATTAATATCATGAGGATTTGAAATGCCAAGGCTGAAACAGTTTCCTTTTGCTGAAAGAACACAGGTTCATTAATTTTACTTATGAATATTTGTGAACAGGACACTTGCCCCTTCAGCTCTACAATGATTATCTTTCAAATTAGTAGGGTATGGCTAGATCAGAAATTCATGAATTGGCCAAAGGTGCTCTCAGCTAATATTGCCAATGTCTATTTTTAGGTCTTAACATTTTAAATGATATTTCTGTTTCATTTAAAAGTCATACAAAGAGGGAAACAGGGCAGCCACAAATGAGTGCAGGCAGAATGACTTCTTATGTATAGTTTCTAGAAAATGCAAACTAATCTATAATGCTAAAAACAAATAGGTAGCTACCTGGGATTGGAGACAGAGAGAAGAGTGCAAATGGCCACAGGAGACCTTTGGAGGTGACAGGAATTAACCATGGCTCCAATGCACTTGTGGTTTTCTAGTGTATAGATCTCAAGTACGACTTACCAACTTGTTCAACTTTAAATAGATACCACTCAGTATATAAAAATTAAATTCCAATAAAAGTGACATAAATTACAAATAAAAGTCACAGGAAATCTTCAGAATGCCGTGAGAATGTAACAGGGATGGAGAGAGAGCTGGAAAAAGAGGTTTCCATTTGAAGATCAAGTCCAGATCAACTACTGAAAACACAAAAATGCATTTTTTATTGGCACAAATTAAACTAAAAGTAACACCTTAAAAAGGGCTGTGAAATGGGGGTGCCATCTAGGACAGTGCGTAAATCCGTGTTGTCAGAAATCTGACAATCAGAGAAATAATACAGGAAAATGCAGAGAGGCTCGAGGTGCCTGTCTCTCTTCAGGAAATGAAATGGCTGCCGCATGCCGCCTTGTCAGGAACGCTGCCGTTACTGATGGTCCTGTCTGAAAATTTTATGGAATCAGATGTTAAAACTCCCCTCGAAACTCTTGATGGTTCCAGCATAAAGGCCACTTGCTGGACATTTTTCTTGTACTTGGTAAAAGGCCCCCGTATGATATCTGAATTTCAGAGTTCACATTATAATCCATTAAGGTACAGTGCGCTGGCATACATGCAAGTGTCACAGAGGGGATTTTATGTCCCGCATAAACCCCAGCACAGGTTTACAACACACTGTCACACTTGCTACAGTTTTCCAGCAGCCTGGTAAAGTGACCGCAGTCATTGGATTACAGTCAAAATATTTTCCTGCACTGAAGGGGTACAATTCGCTTCATGAACTCAAGTTTCAGTTGTGTTCACATTTCTTTGCCCACGTTCAACCCAGTAGTAAAAAATTTTCATGTACCTCACAGTTGTAAATCCAGTGTCTTACATAAAGTTTCTCCGTCCCCCTAAAACAATAATTATGATCTGGTGGTGGGTGTCCTGGAAGGATGGTGGTCCCCGTGGGAGCACTGCTGTCACTGTTTGGTGCCGCCATTCTGTCTGACACCACTGAGCAACTTGCCACTGTGCTTGTCTGACACCACTGAGCAACTTGCCACTGTGCTTTTCCCATCCAGCTGGAATGTGATTGTATTTAACCTTTTGATTTCTCTTCGGAACGGACACTGCCATGTCTGGGCATTTCTCTCTAAAACTGAAGCCCCGCAGTGAGTTTTCAATAGTCTTTAGCGATCACGTGGTCACGCGTGTGTCCAGCCACATGCTGTAAATGTTACTCACTGCAAAAACCAGTCTTTGGGGGGAGGATTTTAGAAGCATAAGCCTAGATGAGCTAACTGTACTAGAACTTGCTTCCGTTTTCTGAAATGCCTCTCTCTGCATGTGCAATGTGTTCAGGGAAACTCTAGTTCAGGCTCTAACCTTTCATAGGTTTACATCTAAGGTAAAAGGAGGGCTGGGGTACAGATTCCTTTCTTTGTTTAAAGCTGTGTGTGTGTGTGTGTGTGTGTGTGTGTGTGTGTGGTATATGTGTGTAGGCATTCCTTCCATAGCACATATGTGTCTGGGCATTCCTGCATGGTGTGTGTGTCTGGGCATTCCTGCATGGTGTGTATGTGTGGGCATTCCTGCATGGTGTGTATGTGTCTGGGCATTCCTGCATGGTGTGTATGTGTGTGGGCATTCCTGCATGGTGTGTTTGTGTGGGCATTCCTGCATGGTGTGTATGTGTGTGGGCATTCCTGCATGGTGTGTATGTGTGGGCATTCCTGCATGGTGTGTGTGTGTGTGTGGGCATTCCTGCATGGTGTGTATGTGTGGGCATTCCTGCATGGTGTGTATGTGTCTGGGCATTCCTGCATGGTGTGTATGTGTGGGCATTCCTGCATGGTGTGTGTGTGTGGGCATTCCTGCATGGTGTGTATGTGTGAGCACTCTTGCATGGTGTGTTTGTGTGGGCATTCCTGCATGGTGTGTATGTGTCTGGGCATTCCTGCATGGTGTGTTTGTGTGGGCATTCCTGCATGGTGTGTATGTGTCTGGGCATTCCTGCATGGTGTGTGTGTGTGGGCATTCCTGCATGGTGTGTGTGTGTGTGGGCATTCCTGCATGGTGTGTATGTGTGTGGGCATTCCTGCATGGTGTGTGTGTGTGTGGGCATTCCTGCATGGTGTGTATGTGTGGGCATTCCTGCATGGTGTGTGTGTGTGAGCACTCTTGCATGGTGTGTTTGTGTGGGCATTCCTGCATGGTGTGTATGTGTCTGGGCATTCCTGCATGGTGTGTATGTGTCTGGGCATTCCTGCATGGTGTGTATGTGTCTGGGCATTCCTGCATGGTGTGTATGTGTGTGGGCATTCCTGCATGGTGTGTTTGTGTGGGCATTCCTGCATGGTGTGTGTGTGTGGGCATTCCTGCATGGTGTGTATGTGTGAGCACTCTTGCATGGTGTGTTTGTGTGGGCATTCCTGCATGGTGTGTATGTGTCTGGGCATTCCTGCATGGTGTGTTTGTGTGGGCATTCCTGCATGGTGTGTATGTGTCTGGGCATTCCTGCATGGTGTGTGTGTGTGGGCATTCCTGCATGGTGTGTGTGTGTGTGGGCATTCCTGCATGGTGTGTATGTGTGTGGGCATTCCTGCATGGTGTGTGTGTGTGTGGGCATTCCTGCATGGTGTGTGTGTGTGGGCATTCCTGCATGGTGTGTGTGTGTGTGGGCATTCCTGCATGGTGTGTATGTGTGTGGGCATTCCTGCATGGTGTGTATGTGTCTGGGCATTCCTGCATGGTGTGTATGTGTGTGGGCATTCCTGCATGGTGTGTTTGTGTGGGCATTCCTGCATGGTGTGTATGTGTGTGGGCATTCCTGCATGGTGTGTATGTGTGTGGGCATTCCTGCATGGTGTGTATGTGTGTGGGCATTCCTGCATGGTGTGTTTGTGTGGGCATTCCTGCATGGTGTGTATGTGTGTGGGCATTCCTGCATGGTGTGTGTGTGTGGGCATTCCTGCATGTGTGTATCTGGAGGTACTAATACAGCTTTGTGGAACTGGCTCTCCTTTCCCTTCAGTGGGTTCTATAGACTGAACTTAGGTTGCCAGATTTGGGCAGAAATGACTTTTGCTCCTGTGCCATTTCAAAGCCCCCTGAGATTTTCTTTCCAAAAGGCCAAATGATCCAGAGAAGTGACTCAGAGACCATCTGACTGTCATAGCTGGGGTACTCCAGATTCAGAGGCTCAAACTACAGATATCAGTTCCCACAGTTTGGAGGCTTGGAGTCAGAGAACAGGGAGGCCTGCTGGTTTGGATCCTAGTTACCACTGTCCGTGGGGTATGTGGGAGGCTACCCACTTCCTGTGTCGTCAGTTGGTGGAACCAATTTCTTGTGTTCTTTTTTTCCCTCTAAGAACAGTGATCCAAACTTGAGAACCTCACTTGTGACAACCCAGGCACTACATAAAGTCCTTCATCATGATATCTCCACATGGCAGGTTAAAGCTCAGACGTGTGATCTTTGAGGAGAATGGATCATCATTCAGCCTGAAGCATCATCTCCTTTCCACTCTGTTTTCATGGTAGACATCACAGGGCAGTAATTGCGTCAAGAGCAAAACACATTCTCTAAACTCCAGTCACTAGAAACGGTATATTTACTCCCCTCGTGTGTGTGTGTGTGTGTGTGTGTGTGTGTGATGTGTACCTAGATGTATGTGTGCACACACTTTTGTGTGTATCAGTTATCTGCCTACGACAGGACTCAGGAGGAGGTCAGAGGACAACCTGGTGCTTGGCCTTGCTTCCCAGATTGTTTGAGACAGGCTCTTTATGTGGTTTGCTCCTGTGAACACCCAGCTAGACAGCCTGTGAACTTCTCTTCTCCTGTCTCTGTTTTCCATCTTGATGCAGGAATAATACAATTACTGATGAGTTTACTGTACCTGCCTTTGTGTGGATGCTGGGGATTTGAACTCTGGTCTTTGCACAGCAAGTGCATCATCCACTGATTCATCTCCCCAGCTTCATGCTTTATTCTCATTATGTTGACAGCCTCCATCGCATGCACATGCACCCTCCTCTCTACTGGAAAATCTTTGCTTGAGAGATTTCTATGAGTAGTGGTTCTTTGCCCATGCACCAGGCTATGTAGCACTGGCGAGTTTCCATGCCGAGCGAATAAGCCTTAAAAATTCCAGATGGGAGGTGATGGATACATCACTCAGCTCCATCATTAATGGAAGGGATTGTTTACATGGTTCCTAGAGATCCTATAGGAGTGGACGCCACTTATTTACATTGGCAATTTGCTTGAAAACTGCCTTGATTGACATTCTCCCTTTACTCCCACTTTCCCCCAACAGTGTTTCCTGAGACAATCTTCCAGTGAACTGCTTGCAGTCAAACCTTCCTCTGTGTTATGCCGTCTGGGGATGAAAATGATGAAAAATTCAGCATAACCAAGAGGAGAGAGGTTGGACAGTAGTGAGAGAAGGTGTCAGAGAGTCTCAGATTCTGCAGGTGTCACAGGAGAAGCAACAGCGCTGAAGCCGCAGCAGAAAAGTTTTGGGAAAGGAAGTCTGGCAGGTGGCCTATGTGCTCTGGTGGTATCTGCAGGAGTTAAGAGAACGGTACAGTACGGAGGAGTTTGTATATAAATGATATGGGCTGTTAGCGCTATCCCAAGTTACCAGGCACAGGAAGCCCCAGGGAGAGTGCTCGGCTTCCTCAATCCTGAGTTTGTACTTTTCAGAGCGCCAGTAATGAGATACCTTCACAGCAGGAAGAACTACCACAGCCATGTACAGCTGAATCACTTCTATATGTTACCAGTTTAACTCTCACATACTATCCCAGGAGACCTTGGAAAATAAATATTGCCTCTCTCCAGTAAGATTACACACTTAAATGCATTCTTTCTATTAAGTGTAGCACAGAGGATTTGGTAGAATTAAAACATATATATCTTTATAAGGCAGTCTTGTCTATATGGGTCCCTGGGTATATAAGTAAATAAGCAGACATAAAATAGCATTATTGATTCATTATTTATAGGTAATTGCTTAGGTTACTTAACCCTTATAATCATTGTGTGTGGTAGAAAGAATGAGGGCAAAAGTCTCTTACTTCTCTCTCTTACTATATACATGCACATATACATATATACACACATGCACACATATATGTACACATATACATAAATGGGAGTGACTCTCGGCATCCCAACTTCTGAAATATTCCTTCAGTTCAGAAGAAAGGTTAAATAAAGGTGAACATATTTTTAGGTTCTGAAAGCACAGCTAAGTTTTACCTATTTTGTCCCTTGAGAACAGAGTTTACTATTTTTTAATCAGACAAACAAATGTAAGTTATTTTAAAATATTATTCCGTAGAATTTATTCTTTTCTGGTTAGGGTATTTCAAGCACTAAAATATTTGATATGAATTTGTCATCTGAAACTGAGAAAGCAAGACAGGATTAGCTGCTGGAATGATATTTGAACAACCTTCTTATCACCTAGTAAGTAATTCATCTCCTAATAGGTAATAGAAAGTGAAGCTCTGAGTTTCTCATCACTGCTTTCAGCATCTAAGCCTGATTCTGCTTATTTCCTCTTCAATATTGCTGCTTCTCTATGTAGAGTGAGCACAGAGATATTTTCTTTACTTGGGAGAAAGGGAGAGATAATGAATACATAGCATCTGGTATAGAGAACCAAGTTGGTTCTAAGCAAAATCTGAATAATTGGCTCAAGTTATTTAACTATTTAACCATTTGGGGATACCATTATCCAAATAAAATTTAAGTGCTAATGTCAAATAATGCTTGCAGATTTTTAGTGAGAAATATAGTAACTTTAAAATGCTTATCATTAGGCCCAAATCACACATTTTTAGTAAGGAGTGTATTTGTTCTGTTTTCCTCAGACTTTAACTCAGAGTCTTAGTCAGGGTAAGTGGCTAGATTCTCTCTCCAAGAGTCTTGTGAAGGGAAAGGTTGAGATAGGGTCTCACTGGATATATAGTTCAGGGTGGCCTAAGATTTGTGATCCTCCTGGCCCAGCACCACTATACTTGGTTCCAAGAGCATGTTTAACATAAAAACTTAATATATAAAATATATAATGTAGACAAAGAAATGGAATTTCACAGGACTAAAAACAACAAGAAACAAGTCTTTATTGTTTTCTCTTACTGTACTTTAAAATCACTTGGATTAGTGTTTGAAGGGATATGACAATACTCCTAAATTATTCAGCTAATGTTTCATAAATTTTTAGTTCTTTTTTCATGCTTAGTCATGAAATTATGTCTTAACAGAAAAGAAAATAACGTATGAACTTATATTTAAGAGTCAAAATTCTTCTTATTTTTGTTTATAGTTTGCATCAGCTCTGCTAGAAGCTTGTAGGAAAAAACTTTCTCTAAGTCTACCATGAGCCTGAGCCTGTCTCTTGTGAGCATATAGGGTATTTACAGAGATAATGAAATTAATAATCATCAGGGTAGGACTAACACAACATGACAAGAATCATTGTCCAGAGAGAAAGTGTGGACCTAGGGATGAACATACATATGGGGATAACGTGGCATGAAGTCAAAAGCCAATCTGATGATGCTGTTTTGAGTATGTAG
The DNA here is from genome assembly GCF_017639785.1 of Mesocricetus auratus. Taxonomy (NCBI): domain Eukaryota; kingdom Metazoa; phylum Chordata; class Mammalia; order Rodentia; family Cricetidae; genus Mesocricetus; species Mesocricetus auratus. Next base: position 84,203,025 of record NW_024429193.1, on the reverse strand, counting down.
GACCCAATATTATACCAAACCACCAGACGGTGACTAAATACACAGGACACCATTTTCTGTCTCAGCAGGAATTAACCCCACTGAAAAATACATCCACCCCCCACACACACAGACAGAGAGACAGAGATAGAGACAGACAGAGAGGGACTAGTCTGTGTTTATACCCCCCACAGAGACAGAGAGAGACAGAGAGATAGAGAGAGATATAGAGACAGAAAGAGAGGAACTAGTCTGTGTTTATAATTCTCTCATTATATAACCTGTGGTATATATAAATACATAAATTTTTGCTTCATATATATTTGTACATGCGTCAACAAATATTTACATGTATGTGTATATATCCTGCCCATGAAATGAAACTGAAAGCACTTCCAAAACTTTTTGAGTGTTTATTTTAAAACAAAATACTGGTGCGTTTTTACCACAAATTTCATTCATTTCAAGGGAAGTTTCCTTCAGGTTTTGCAAAGGAGAAGAAAAAATGTCACATGTCCTGGAAGAAAGCTGGAATTTCCCACCTTAACCATTTCCTTCCAAATAAAGTATTTACTTGGTTCCAAGGTAGCTGTGATGATGTGAAAACACGGATTCATGTTAGGTTTGGAGGCTCACAGTTTCCTCTGTGTGGACAATTTATTAACCAGTCTTTCTAAGCTGATGTTTGGGAAACAGTTCTCAAAGTCCTCACTTGGGAAATAACTAAGAGACACTTTGAAAGCCAGAGTGAACTGATGTAGATAATAAAAGTCAGAACTCTCGTTTAAGAAAGAAAGTTGTGGCATGCTAATTTCAAAGCCCTCTCTGAGAAATCTTTTTTTGTGCTTTCATTAGCTTCCAGCTGGTGCAGAAACATCTGCACACGTGGATCAGAGTTGAATAAGGTGCAATTGGGCTCCAGAGCCCAGAGGCCTTCCTCTGGTTACCGAACCCTAATTTCTGAGGAGGTATTCTGGAAGAATGCTAATTGCTCCGGCCTTCTTGGAAATAAGCCATCTACTTCTTCCCAGCTCAGCACATTATTTCCCCAAGAAAGACAAAGAATTAACTTCTCACTTATTTAGACATTCCCTCTAATTGTTTTGAACTTTCTTGGCCAAGTGGAGGGATCATTTTTCTAGTCTTAAAATAAAACAGTAGACCTTTCTCTCCACGAGAGAAAATTAATTCAGACCAAGAATGGTGGCACTCTAGTTCAGAGGACTGCGTGAATTAATGAGTGTAAGAAGAAAAATCCTTTTTCTTATTCACATACCTTTTGTCTTGGTTCTTCCAAGTAATGACTGCTTTTGTTTAATAGCTAAAAGGAGCAAGGTGCATTTTCCAGGCATGCTGGGCACAGGCAAGGGACTCATTACATCTCAGTGGTAGTCTGATATGTTTGATTTAATAACCTTGTCAAGGCATTGGTCATAGTTTGGATTATTATCCAATCAAAACCTAAACTTACAATTAAAAAACTGTTCCAATAAATCAATAACAGATCCTAATAGAAGTTTTTCCTGCACTTTTCACAAGCTATGCACAGCCTCATTAAAGCAATCACGGTTGTAGGGAGGATTTTCCTCCTTGTTTTTATTTATAGCATACAGAAACAGAGAAACTAAGAACAGAAAGAAGAGTAAAGATGACAATAAGCTAGGACAAAGAAGTCTGTGTGAAGATTACCGGAAAGCTCCAGTAGAGCTTTTCCGTATAGTACCTTATTTCCAAATAGTGCTGTAACACACAGGGCTCCTGAGAGGCCCTGCCCTTCTGAAGCTGATGGCAACATCTACTGCTAGCTAATTTCCATGCTAGATGAGTACTTGAGAAACCTACCTCTCTGTTGTAGTAATTGGATGACAGGAAGTGTGAATTGTCTTTTGTGGGAAACACGCATGCCCTTGAAGAGCACCGTTCTGTAGACTTACTGCCACTACTTAACATCCAGTATGGCACTGGCCAAGTCCAAGGAGTGAGTGAATAAGATCTGACAATCATTACTTCCATCAGCCACCTAGATTTCAGCAGCTCCTTCATGCAGTCTAATCTATGGAAAAAGAAGCTTCCCTAATTAGGCCTAAGGGACACTGGGCTTATATGTGGTGATGGTTATTTGTACCTGGCTCTATATAGGGCAACAGAGAAAAATGGTATTTTCAGTTTTTGTGGAATATTAGAATCACTTCTAGGAGATTTTCAACCATCTCAACTCTTAGCTTTCACCTTACACCAACAAACCACAGGGTTTCAGAGTGAGAACTAGACTATCTCCAGGTGACTCCTGCATACACAGGCAAGAACCAAAGTTATAGGACTTTAAAGACATCTAATAGCAAAAATACAATCAAGAGCCAAGGATGAACAAAGTCAAGAGTAACCTAGCTATACAGAAATCATTGGTACACATTTTTGACAAAAACTATCTTTCAAAATGGAGAGGATACATTTAAAATTTCTTGTAGCCAGTTGGTGATGGTGCATGCCTTTAATCACAACATCTTCAGTCCCAGCCCTTGGGAGGCAGAGGCAGGTGGATTTCTGTGAGCTCAAGGTCTGGCAACTTCCAGGATGGCCAAGTCTACACAAAGAAACTCTGTCCCGTTACCGCAAAGAAAGAAATTTCTTACAGACGTGCCCCAACATCTTATTAAGGGCTATATGCTCACTTATCATTCTGCAGTTGTTGACCATAAATACATATAACTTAGGCTCATATTTGAAAATTTGTAAAAATGCTGACAAAGGACATAAAATGAATGTATTAGTAAACATTAAAAATTGCTGTGGGGCTAGAGACATGGCTCAGAGAATTTGTGGTTCTTACAAAGGACTCAAATTTAGTTTCCAGCATCAATGTGGCAGCTTACAACCATCTATAACACCAGTTCCAGGGATCCTGGTACCCTTTTCTGACTTTTGCCAACTCCACACACATTTGTATAAAATCAGGTTAAATAATCACACCCATAAAATGGAAACAAATAAATCTTTAAAAATTTGCTTGCATGACTACTTAGTTCAAGAAATAGTAGCAGCCATTAGGGATAACTTATATTGTCTGTACTTCCTTTGCTTCCTCTATGAAAACATCATCTTTGGGACAACTCTCAGCTACAAAAGCACTTAGTAGGTTTATTCCCCAACACATCAAGATTGATGTTTATTTTCAAGCATATCGAGGAGGAGAAGGAACAATTATTTCATTCTGAGAAACATTCTTTCTCTCTTTGGGAGCTCTGTCTCCTCTGTATAATGACAGGCAAGCAGCATCGTGAATATTGAGAGCAAGCAATCCAGTGAAACAAGACCAGTCCACTGCCTTAATTTGTGGATATAGACAAAAAGTGAATCTGACAATAACAGAGTCTCAGAGAAGGAAGAGAGTAGGAACAGAGGAAAAATGCATGAATCTCACACAGATCCTGATATCCCAAACCATTCCTAAACTCTTCAGGATTAGTGACTGGACTAGTAATGAATGCTGGTCTGTGCACCTGAAATATCTGAATTTCCTGTCTGTGTTCAGTCATACAGTAAAGAATAGCTTCTGTTTCTATGCACTGTGTCCTCTCCGCTTTGCTCCTTTCCTGGATTCCATGAGCAACACTTAACGAGACAAATACTTGATTAGTCTTAAGGTTCTTTTTTGCATTTTTCTTTTTTTAACTTAAATTAAAAGCAATCTTATTCTACATACCAACCCAAGTTCCTCTCCATGCCCCTCACCAACTCTCTATCCCACCTCTATCCATTCCCCAGGGAGGGTGCAGCCTCCCATTGGGGATCATCAAAGTCTATCACATCATTTGTGGTAGGGCCTAGGCCTTCCCCTGATGGGGGAGTCCTTCTGTGTATATGTTTGTCTGATTGGTTAATAAATAAAGTAAAGCATTGTTGGCAAGATAGGTGGGACTAAGAGTTGATGAGGATTCTGGGAAATGTAGTCAAGAGTAGAGAGTCGCCATGTGATGCCCGGAGGAGAGGACACATCAGGATGGCATCCTCAGAAAGATAAGTCCTTACAAAAATATATATTGGTAATTATGGGTTAATAATTAAGTCAGAGATAGCCACTAAGAAACCATAGCAAATGGCCAACAACTTCATAATTAATGTAGTGTCCCAGGTGTTATTTGGGTGCTAAAGTGGTGACGGGACCCAGGCGGGAATTCCGCAACATTCCCCTATGTATCTAGGCTGAGAGATTATCCCTCCATTGAGAATGACCTCTCAAAGGCTGTGCACTAGGGATAAATACTGCCAGAGGCCACATAGACTGCTCTGGCTTCCCAGCTGACACCCATGTTCAGAGAGCCTGGTTTGGTCCTATGCTGGCTCCCCAGCTATCATACTGGCATCCGTGAGCTCCCATTTGCTCAGGTCGGCTGTTTTTGTGGGTTTCCTATCATGGTCTTGACACCTTTGCTAATTACTCCTCCATCTCTACAACTGAATTCTAGGAGTTTGGTTCAGTGTTCAGCAATACTCATCAAATTGTTCCTCATGATAGAAGCAGAAGGGTCATGGTCAAACTCTTTACGAGGCTACAATTACCCTGGTACCCAAACCACACAAACATGAAACTAAGAAAGAGAACTACAGACCAATCTCCCTCATGAACACTGATGCAAAAATACTCAATAAAATACAGACAAATCAAATTCAAGATCACATCAGGAAAATCATCCACCATGATCAAGTAGGCTTCATCCCAGAGATGCAGGAGTGGTTCAACATATGAAAACGTGTGAATGTAATCCACTGTATAAACAAACTGAAAAGGGAAAACCTCATGATCATCTGTAAGTATATTTTTGGGTAAATTTACTTTAAGCTAATTCATCCCACAACTCATCTGATATATATTGAGCATCTTTTGTTTCCCAGCGGAGATACTTGCTTAGACATAATTTGAACATCATAAGCATGTCAGGGGAAATTTTTTTATAACAATCACCAAGTGATTACTTCCAGACATGTGGAGGAAATCTTGTGCATATGTCAATAAAGCACTGCTGGCCAATAGGAATCTAGATAGGTGGGACTAGGAGTCCAGGAGGACTCTGGGAAGGAGAAACAGGGAGTCAAGATGTAACACCGTGGGGTAGGAAGCCCGGAAACCTCTCCGGTAATAGAAATACATAGATTAACAATTATGGGATAATTACTTAAGTCAGAGCTAGCCAGTAAGAAATAAGCAAGGCCAACAGCTTCATAATTAATACAGCCTCCTGTGTGTTTATTTGGGACTGATGCGGCTCTGGAATCAGGCTGGAGGGAAGGCTTTACTCAAGGAAAAGGCTTCCCATTACACAGACACAACAAGAGTTCATGGGGGTGAATTGTTGAAAGGGAAGAATGAAGATTCAATGTGTGATGCCCAGGATAACACAATGGCAAATGATGAGAAAAATGAACAGATTTTACCATAGACACTGAGTTAGGATAATAACAGGTAACGATGTCTTTCAGGCCAAAGAAGGAATTATTTTCAAGGACAAGGGAACAATTAGCTGTGTAAATGCTTCAAAGAAGAACTGAAAATTGCACGTTACATTTGGATTATGATAGTCACTAAAAACAATGTTAGATACCATTTATTTAGGGGAAGAGAGAACATAATTTTTAAAGAAAATTTGGGGACATAGAGAAGTTTCTCACTTCTAATTCCTAACTTCCAATCTGTGCTATGTTTGTAAAAAAAGGAAAAAAGGACAATGCCCAGACCTATGAAATGTTTTGTGTTTTTTGACTAAGAACAAATTACCTTCTGCCCTGTTAGTGCCAGAGATTTGTTTCAGAGGGTTTTACTTAGATGGAGCCATTTCTTCCAAATGACTATGTCTTTTGCTTTGCTCTCTTTTATTTCCAACTCCTGGCAATGTCCTTGATGCATAAAATGAAATTTGTGCTCAATAGAAGAAGAAAGTTCATGCTCTAAGTGAAATGCAGTATGCATGATTCTGTCCTACAGTCCTTCTGCCTACTTTGAGATTCCTAGGCTCCAGCGTGCAAAGATGATAGCACCAAAGATTGTTGGTGTTGATTTGGGTATCATTTGGAGCATAAAACTACACAGCAAAAAATTATTGAAAATGAAGGTAGGCCAGTCACCATGCCTACATGAGCAATAGATTTTAAATGTGAGAAATGGTATATATATATATATATATATTATATTGCATGTTCATGTACACATGAACATAAGAAAAGTAAGACAAACTTTAAACAATATTCTCCCTAAAGACTCTGATTTCCTGGCCACAATCTCTCTGATTTCCCTTCTGTCTACATGCAGTATTACCTTAGGTGAAATTTTTGTCTCCAGGTTCACTGTTTTCTAACAATCTCGTGTGTCTTCATAACAATAAATGGTATCAATTTTCACTGTTATTTGTAACCTAACCCGGATTGATATTCTTCCCCTTCCTCTCATACTCTATACTTACCATCACCAGGTCTGTAGACACTTTCCCTAGTGAGTCTTAGATGTATTTCCTTCTTTCCACATTACCAGGCCAAGGTCACCTGATATTGCCTTGAGGAATGAAGTCAGGTCAAGTTGGAGGGGCCACAGCACAACTGAGGCTGTGACAATTTTATTGAGAGCAATCAGACTTTTTATATCTTTATCAGAAACAGGATATGATGACGATTGCTAGGATCAATACGGTTGTAGTTACCAGGATATAATGACGTTTTCAAGTTATAAAGGGTACGTAAGATTAAAGTCTAAGAAGACCAATTTCCATGTTCCCTTGATTTCTAAGGGAGCATACAGAGAAATAAAAAGTGACTTGAACACTTTATTGCCCGAGGGAGTTCATTGGCCTCTCAGGAACTGGAAAGTACACACACTTACCTGAAACGGACTCTTACCTGAAAAACCTGTGATGCAGTTAGTCAAGCCAACTCCATGGTTACCTACACCACATAGATTGCCTGGTTTATAAACCTACCATTCCTCATGAGAATATAAAAATTTCCTACTAACATTTACATTTGTATACTATTATATTTGCTGGTGTGTGCTAAATTTAATCTGGGTTACTTATTTTAAAATCTAGCAGGTTCACTTCTTAAAACCACCCGAAGACAACTCCTTTGTACTAGAATAAGTTTAAAATTCTTTACATTACCAGTATGATTTTGTCATTGTATATACGCCTACCTACACAACTTTCTTTTCTGTCTTCTTAGTACTCTCTTCATGGGCCTTGCTTCCATCATTTCTTCAGGTACTGCGACTTCTCTTCCTGTTCAAGGGCTTTGTCTTAGAATTTTTATTTTCCCTTTTAAATTATCTACTTCTTATCAGCTCATAGGCTAACTTCTACTACTTCTCTAGTATAAATCATGTCCTTGCTTAAACGTTTTCAGCATGAACTTCATGACACATGTGTGTAACTTGGTTAGTGTACATTTCCCTTTCTGTATGTCAAGGCCAGTCCTTTGTTGTGCAAAACCTTTTTATCTTCTCGAGATTTCATTTATTAATTTTTGGCCTTAAAGTACTACTACTGGTGTCCTGTCTAGAAAGACTTTTCCTGTGCCAATGAGTTCAAGTTTATTTGGTACTTTCTCTTCTATCAAATTCAAGGGCTAACAATGAATTCTGTGCAAGGTAATTTATATGCATCCATTCAATTTGATGAGAACTCCTTGCTTACGATGCTCCCTTGTTTTCAGTGTGTTTATTTGGCTTCTTTGTAAAAAAATCAGGTGTCTATAACTGTGTGGACTTATGTCTATGTCTTCAATTCAGTTCAATTAATGAGTATGTCTGTTTTTATGCCAATACAATGAAGCTTTTATTACTATTATAATTCTATAAGACAATTTGATATTGAGTTCGATGATACCTCCAGCATTTATTTTAATATCCAGGAGTATTTTAGCTTTCCTGCTTTTTGTTTGTTTGTTTATTTCTGGTGTGTGTATGTGTTCTCATATGAAGCAAAGAATTATCTTTTCAGTTTCATTTAAAAATTGGGTTGGAATTTTGATGGAGATTTTATTTTATCTATAGATTACTTTCCACAGGATGCCATTTTCATAATATTAATCCTGATCCATAAGCATGGGAGATGTTTCCGTATTCCATCTTCTTCAGTTTCTTTGTTCAGCATCTTTTTTTTCTTTTATCATTTTTTATTTTAATTTTAAATAGCATCCCAATATTTTTGTTATACAAGTCCTTCACTTGCATGGCTAAAGTAATGCCAAGTGTTTTACTTTTTGAGGGGCTATTGTGAAAGGCATTGTTTCTCTGATTTCATTCTTCATCTGTTTATCATTTATATGTAGGAATTGTATATAGTAAGGCTACTGATTTTTTTTGTGTTAATTTTTATCCTGGTACTTTGCTGAAAGTGTTTATCTCTGTACAAATTTCCTGGTGGAGTTTTAGGATCTGTTACATATAAAACCATTTCATCTGCAAATAAAGATACTTTGACTTCTTCCCTTCCTATTTATATCCCCTGGATATCCTTCAGTTTTCTTATTGCTCTAGCTAAGACTTCAACAACTATCTTGAGTATGTATGGAGAGAGTAGATGTTCTTGTCTTGTTCCTCATTTTAGTAGACATGCTCTGGGTTTCTCTGTTCTGGATGATGTCGGGTGTGCGTTAGCTGTAAAGTGTCTTTATTATGTTCAGGCAAGTCCCTCTCTTTTTGGTTTTTGGATCCTATCTTTTATTTTCATTGATCTTTGCAACTTGTACCTAGGGTTATTTGGTATAACAAGTCTTTCTTCTCAGTGTTTTCAAACAATTTCTTTAAAAGACATTGTTTTTCATGTACTAGGTTGTACCACACTCAATACAGATGAGACAGTGACCCTGACAGCTGATAACTCAAACAGGTTTGATTTTTTTCTGTCTTATATTGGGGCATCCCCTTCCAATTAAGTAAATTGGAGTTTATTTTCCTCTGGCTGTTTGTAAGTCTAGTATTAGTGAAGAATTATAAAGTCAGCCCTAAGCTGTATCCACTTTTGGGTGAAACTTTTGTATTTAATGTTTGAGACATGTCCATGACTTTCTTGAGATTTTACTTCCTAAATAATTGACAACTGTAATTTGAGAAATATCATTCTCATTTTACTGGTCTAACTAAAAGAGAGAGACATTCTCACATGGTGTTGAAAGTGGCTTTTATGCCCTTAGGGCGGTTTTCTGCCTAAGAGGGCTTTCTTAGGTAGAAGGAGAGTCCTTCAGCTTATGCAGGTCTTTTGCATTTTCACCATCTCTGACGTATTTTTGCCTCCTTTTCACAGCCTCTCTCCCTTCCCAGTCAAGGAAACATTTTTTTTTGTACAATGATCTTTAATTAAGATATTGTTCCTGGAAGCTGTCAGCTGCTGCCAGTTGGAGCTCCAGAAATCTGTCACAGGAGAAACAACTATAGGAACCACACCAATCAAATAATGTTGTTTATATTGTCATAATAACCCAGTAAGAAGTATTGTTATATTCGTTCCTGTACTCACATGAAATGATAAGAGTGTTTTTCACCCTGGAACAAAGAAAGATAAGAGATAAATAGATGCCTTGAAGTTTCTTCTAGTCTGTTGAGTTTATTACAAAACATGTGCTTTTGGGTTTTGTACAATGGTAATGGCTCCAGAGACAACAGTCACCATCATTTGCTGAATGCCCCTTGTATACATGTCATACTCTGAACTAAACGTTTTATAATCATATTTCAATTAACCTTTTAAATGAGCCTGGAAGGAAGACATCATTCTCTGAACTGAAGCTTATGGTGGCTGAGAAAATTGTTACCATCATTGCTCCTAAATCTATTTTGGGATTAGTATAGAGTTATCATGAAAGGGGAAGAAACATTTAATACAATTTACCTTAATATTATTTTAAAAATAATAAGGATTTGTACCTACAGGAGAAATAATGAACTCCTGTTTTCTTAATCCTCAAACTAAGAGATAAAAAGAACAGTGGTCTGTGGCTCATGACAAGTAACTTTTAGAGTTCACGTTTCGCTTGTGACAGTGGGAGGGCCATATAACAATATGAGCTTCCATTTGCTTATGTAGAAAAGTTGCAACTGGAAAACATTTAGCACTCTGAAACTCTAAATCTGTGATGGCTGAGGATATTTAAATTTCCATCTAGAGACTGGAATAGCAGAGTGAATTTTGAACCATGTGCCAGCTCTCATAGGCACATCTCTGTGGGATGTCCTTGATCATTTCATGAGTGGCAAAATGATGCTTATCTTTAAATTTCAGGTGGCCATTCCCAGTCACAAATCACTTCTTGAGTAATATCTCATGCTGTTTCAGAACAGCATTGGGATGTCATTTAGGGCAGCACTATTGCATGGCTAGATGGCCATCAGTGACAGGATATGAGGCAGAGTCCTGCTTGATCAAGATGTTTAAAATCTCATTCTGCATATGTGTGGAAGGATATAATGAGAGGTAATAGCAATTTTAGATTGCCTGTCAAGCCTAAGCTTATTTCTATCCATCACAGAAATGTTATAACTTTCACTTCCCATCCTTCTCTGGTTTGCATAACCAAAAGTTATGCTACCCCAGCTTCAGACTAAAACAGAACTTTGAGCTGTAATGTCTTAAAATGGGCCTAGATTTCTTTATTTCTTTTGTATATGATGTAACTCAACTAACAAGCACAGAAGTGAGAAATGGAATGTAATATCAAATAAAAGGTCTATGCATTGTCTTCATCAATATTCAGTAACAAAAACATTATGCAATTTTATGAATGCACAGAGCTATCTTCTTATATCACTATCATCTAATTCTAATTTTCCAGTTCTTATACTTAGTTGTTGATTTGATATGTAAACTAAATATTCTATATGATAAGTTTTCTGTGGTATTTAATTTAAAAATACATGTCAGCTGATATCATATTCCTTATTCCAAGGTTCAGTGATTATCATGGAAGAAAAGGACAGAAATATTGTAAGAGTCAGAGAAGTGTAATATTACAGCAAAATGCTGTTTTCTGAAAATGACAAGGGAGCTGCACACATTAACTCATGTGGTGATATATTGTTTATGAACTAATAAAACTTGTCTGGAGATTATAATACAAAGCTAGCCACAGCCATAGAAGTTGGGTGATGGTAGCACACATCCCAGGACTTATGAGGCAGAGGCAGATGGAACTCTGTGAGTTTAAGGCCACTCGGGGCTATATAAGAGTGAATCAGTCTGAAAGAGAAGCAGAGCTCACACCTTTAATCCCAACACTGGAGAGGTATATAAGACAGGGGCAAGGTCTTGTATTCTGGCACTTGGTCTCCAGACATGTTGAGGATAGGATCTCTCCTGCCTTGGTAGAGGTAAGAGCTCTCTGGTAGCTTGGGAGCATTGCTTTTCTGACCCTCAGCTTGAACCCTAACCTTTCTCTCTGGATTTATATTATTCATGCTCACAACAGCTGTGATGAAAATCAGAGCATGGGCACAAGATCAAGCCAGAGAGATTCCAGCATGAGTTGGGGAGTGTGTCACAAAGTCCCATCCCTAGCTGAGGAGCTATTAGTAATGTATGGACACTGGAGTGTCAACCTTCTTCAGCGATTGGACCCCTGAGAGGCTGTGCAGCCTCCAGTAGATTTCCTCCCATCCCTGAAAATACTGGCAACACTAAGTGAATATAGTGGGTGAAGAAAAATAAAAAGAGCGTATGAAGTTGATGGGGAAGGTATATCATCAGCCTTTGACATTTTTTGACCATTTCTTTATTTTTGTAATTTTCATTTGACTGGCTTTCCTGGCTACCAAATAACCTCACTGGCTGCTTTGTCTCAGACTCTATTCACTCTCTTCTGCCTGTCTCTTGCCTCTATGTGGCAGTGTATTTCTGGGATCATTTTTCAGTCTTTGTTTATGTTCTCCTACAAATTGATGATTTCACATCTCTCACAGCCTTCACTATTAACTGAACCTTTATCTCTTTCAAATTTATATCCTTAGTTTCAACTTCATTTCTGAATGCTATGGCAACCCTAGATCCCAAATGTTCAGAAACAAGAAAAGAAATAAGAGTTATCTGCATGATGAAACTAGTTATCTTTGCGTCTGCATAGGGGCCACAATAGGAGACAAGATTTTTTATTGGATCTTGGTCTGATCTTGAAACCATGATTTCAAGGTTGAGATAATAGGACTGCACATTCCTGACTATGATGTCACTTTTTCTGGATAGTGTATGTGATAAGATAATTGAAATGTACTTAGGTTTAGTCACTTAGTTGTCTTGTATTCAATTAGATACTTTTGTTTTTCTTTGTTGTTATTATTTTGTTTTTGAACAACAGTATCAAGAAATACTCTGCTTGTTTGACCTTTTTCTTAATAAGTGCTTGTCAATTACTCATTGTTAACTGTCATGAGTCACTTGAGATACTATCATATTTCTGGTGTTCTGTATGCCTTGTTGGTGGCTCCAATGACAATGTGGTTAAGTGGATGGATTACATAGTCACATAAAGATCTAGTAGGCAACTCAGGGCTAACTGATGGAGTAACAAGCCCCTGGAGTATCTTAATGTATTCCATCCCAGTAGAGTACCACTATTGTCTAAATATACAGTCTTAAAATTTCGTGTTATCTCAGTAGATTTTCTTTTTCCAGTCTTCACATTTACAACAAATACCATTTAACTCTTGTCTGCTTCTGCATTTGTAACACATATCCTGCATAGGAGACCATCTCTTATTACCTATAGCTTCTGCTCTAGGCCAAGTCATTGACTTTCCTTTCTATAACAACTGTAATACATCTTAAAGTCACATTTCATAGCTCATGCCTATGCACCATCTGGCAATAGTGAGCACAGATTTTGGTTTAGTCAGGTTGGTATTTGGTCCTAGAGTCGCCATTTCTAGAGAGTGAGGTTAGGGCTGCTGGTTTGCAGACCTCACTAACAATGACTACTCAAGTCAAAAAAAATCGGATACTGATTTGGCTTTGAAGAAACTCAAATAGGGTAAAAGAAAAAAGATTTAAGCTTATTGGTTGGACAAAGTGATCTTTGATAGCAGCATATCATGTACACCATTGCATTTCCCCTCTTCCAACCTTGCATCTCTCTGATTTCCCTTTATACCTTGTTTAAATCCTTGGTGGTTGGCATTTGACCTTATATGACACAGCACTAGGATAACTCAGTGGGTCTGTTTCTACCACACGTCCATCCCACTTGGTATGGTTGATGATGTACAGTAGCTTGCTTTTGCCCTTAAAGTCTTAGTTCTTTCTTTAGTATATATGAGACACACACAGCTTTCCTGATTATTCTGAACAAAAGAGACAAAGAGTTTATCTCCAGTCATATTATATTGAAAGGTTATGTCTCCTCTTAAAACCAAGGATAATATATAATCAGGATTATAATCGTTTCAGATTTTGACTGTTTTATTATTGATGTACCTCCATGATGGACACATTCCAGCTGCTCAGCCACACAGATCCAAGCTCTTCCATTAGGTATTTAGCTCAGAACAATGCTGCCAAGGCCTTCTTTTCTCTGACCACTTCTCAATCCTCCCTGGCAATATTTAGTGGTATATGCCAAAACCCTGTACAAATTCTGTATGTATGTCTGTGCATGTATATGAAGTGTGTGTGTGTGTGTGTACGCGCGCACGTGTGCGCACAAGGATGCATGTACCAAGGATGCATGTAGAGATCAGAGGACAACTTTCAATTTCCCATTCTCTCCTACCTGTATTCTGAGGATTGTACTCCAGTAGTCTAGTCCACAAATTGAGTACTTCCACCTGATGAGGCATTTAGCTAGCCCTAAATATATTTCTAGTTGATATGTAAAAGCATTAAGTTGTATATATTTATGTAGGTAGCAGTTGATATTTCCATAGCTGTGTATAGTATACTGTCTTATGTTTTTAGAATTATTTTATTTCTGTTCATGATTGTTTTGCTTGCATGGATATATGTGCCCCACTTGCATTCCTTTTGAAATTACTGGAAATGTGGTTATGGATGGTTGTAAGCTATCAATGTTAATGCTGGATGGAACTGCACCCAGGACCTCTGAAAGATCAACAAGAGCTTTTAAGTCCTGACCATCTCTTCATCCATCACCGCTTAATGTTTACATTAGGCCAAACATAAATTCATCAGTTGTTTCATTGTATTCACATTTTTTTGTTTTACTCTCTTACTATATATCTTACTTTCCTTTCTCATTTTTTTACATATAGTTAACATGCTTTCTGTGTAAATTTGCTATGCCAGTTCCATATTGCCTTTCCATGCCTTGATAATATTGCTGGCATTTGAAATTTGCTCAAAATCTAGCACGATTTTTTTGCCTAACAGACTTGTCTTTGGATTAAGATACTGATTATATTGTTTTCAGTAACATTATTTTCTTGTGCTTGGGGTACCAACTGAACTGGAACCTTGAGAAGAATAATAAAAATCTGATACTGTTTTCTCTCTTCATACTGGATAGCATTGGAGGTGAAAGGCCAATCTTTTATTATTTTTTTAAAAACTATTTCTTCACGTACTTTATAGGTAGAGTTGTGTGTTTTCTGTTGCAATTCCTATGCCCTTTGCTTGTGAGTGGTGTGGGATGATGAAAAGGCATTGATTTGGCTACATATTCATAGCAAAACACCACAAGTATAGTATATTTTGTTTAAGTGTTCCTGGCATTTGTAATTAAGAATTTTCAAAGCTAGAAGGAGATCATCAATCACATTGCATTCCTTACACTTTTGTACTATCCTTATATTCATCTAGGCTAAAAACTGGAATTATCTTAGTTTTTTTTCCTGTTGTCTCATTGATCATATCCAGTAGATCAAAATTTGTTTTAAATCCCTTCGTTTCTGATACTTATTCATTAAAAATTTTATTTGTATTTAAAAATAACCAAGCATCTAAACAAGAGTATTTTACTTTTTGGTGTGATGTAATAAGGACATACAAAAGAGAATGCACACTTTAATGAATTAAGGACAATACACATTCTAGTCTCAATATTGACAAAGAAATAACTCTTTTCTATAACCCTAGAGGATCACCTTAGCATCTTCCCAACCCTCTACTTCTGTCTAAGTTAACCACTATCCTAACTTATTTTGTATACATACAATAAAATATTTTTCATTTATTCTCTCACATATTACATCCAGATCACAGCTACTTCTTCCTCACTCTTCCTCGTTCTCCTTCCTACTTTTCCTCTTCCCCAGATGCACTTCTCCTCTATCCCCTCCCCCACCTAATAAAAAAGCAGGCTTCCAAGGGATATCAACCAAACATTGCATAACAAGTTACAATAAGCCTAGCCACAAACATTATCAAACCTGGATGAGGCCACCTAGTAGGAGGAAATGGGTCCCAAGAGCAGGCAAAAGAGTCAGAGACTCTCCCCACCCCCTCTGTTAGGGGTCCCATAAAAATACCAAGCTACATAATCATAATATCAATGCAGAGGACCCAGATCAGACCCATACATGATCTATGACTTCTGTTTCAGTCTTTGTAAACTTGAACAGCCATTATAGAAATCAATATGGTGGTTTCTCAGAAAATTGGGGAAATCAATCTACCTCAAGACTTGGCTATACCACTCTTGAGCATATACCAAAGGATATTCCATCCTACCAAAATGACACTTACTCAGCTATACTCATAGTGGCTTTAATTGTAATAGCCAGAAGCTGGAAACAACCTTGATTCCCCACAACTGAAAAATGGATAAAGAAAGTGTAATGCATTCACACAATGGAGTATTACTAAGATGTTAAAAACAATAGCATCATGAAATTTGTAGGCAAATAGATAGAACTAGAAAAAAATCATCCCGAGTTTGGTAACCCAGACCCAGAAAGATAAAATGGTATGTACTCACTTATATGTGAACATTAGCTGTTAAGTATGAGATAACCATGCTGTGTTCCACAGACTTGGAGAAGCTAACTCAAGGGAAGACACGTGGATCTCCCTGGGAAGAGGAGATAGAATAATGGGCTGGGGTTGATGGGGATATGAACAGGAAGGATTAGGTATGAGACTGAGTGGGAGACAGTACTGGGAGAGAAGACTGGATTGGAGGGCATTTGGGGGCAACGTGGAGACCTAATGCAGTGAAAACTCCCTGAAATCTTTAAAAGTGACCTGAGCAAAGACTCCTAGTAATGGAGGATAGGATATAGACCCTGAACCAGCCATCTTCTATAGGCAGGCAAGATTTCCAGAAGTGGGTCTAGGAAATCTATACAGACTCAAAACCATCAACCTACAATATGTCCTGCCCATAAGATGTGCTGGGGTAATGCTGGTACAGGACATGTGGGATTGGCCAACCAATATCTGGTTCATAAAAAAGACCATGCCACAAGAGCGAGTCGATGCCTGGCATTACCAGGATGGCCAGGAACCAGAGCCTGGACAGTCTAGAAACTAAGACAGAATTCAATGTAATGATTAGTAGTGACATTCTGCTATACTAACAGACTGCCCATAGCCCAGTTGTCACCAGAGAGGCTTCATCCAGCAAGTGAGGGAAGCAGATGTTCAGACCTACAGACAGATGCTAGGCAGAACTAGGGGAACTCTGCAGCAGAGTGGGGGAAGGACATCAGCAGCCAGAGGAGGTAAGGACACCAGAAGAACACAGCCCACAGAATCAACTAAGTAGGACTCATCTGGGAGCACAGAAACTAAAGCAGTAATGTCATTTTAATATTTTGTTTAAATTTTTTATGCAATGTGTTTTCATCATGTTTTATTCCCTCTTCTAAGTCCTCTCATCTCCTTCCCACTTCTCCTACCAACCCAATTTCACTTTCTTCAAAAAACAAACAAAACAAAAAAATCAAAACCAGAAAACCAAAACAAATAAAAACCATAAGATCAAAAAATACCAAAACCAATCCAACGAACAAACAAAAAATCAATATGAAGCTAGATAGGTCACAGGTCTAGGGGAAAACCTACTGCTATTATTCTGATAAATTAACATAGCAATAAAATGACTTCTAGACATGCTGCTCTATCCTTATTGCAGAACATTGCTCATCATTCAAAATAGAAGCTTCTTCTTACAGTAGACGATAATTAACATAGAATCCCACAACAGGACATTGCAGAGAGTGAGGGACTTTGGAGCACTGAATCATGAATGCAATGTCTATCAAATTCCACTCCCACTGCAAGGGTCAGGGATCTATGCTGAAGAGAAGGTGGAAATCTTGTAAGATTCAGAGGAGTTATATATTTGATCCCTTCCTGCCCATTCTTAAACTAAGATCATCATTCCACTCTCAGATCTTCACACAGGGCCCTAACAGAACCTCATCTTACATCCCCTTCTCATTCTTTACTTCAGTCTGTGAAGTGTGGTCCACTGAGGTTTCCTAGACTATTGCCTTTGTTGTGGTGTTGCTCATATCCCTGTTGAGATATGTTGAATATCATATCCCTGTTGAGAAGGTTAACTCATACCCAAGACACAGCTATAAGTCATTTATTCACTTTGCCTCTAAACTCTTGTTTAGAAGAATTAGCAGGAACAGTAGAGACAAAGAGTATAAGAATAAGCCTAGATTAAGAACTTGGAGTCCTAGAAGGTGAGACATGGTAGGGGGTGGGGAATGGTGTGGCCAAAGTCTGGGAAGAGAAAGGGAAAGGAAGAGAAAAATCAATGGAATCAGTTTGAAATGATGAGATAAAGGAGTATTTTACCGTTTTCTGGTAGGTTAAGTGGAAACTTTTCTGTTACTTTGAGTGGACATCAAACATGCATATTAATTTTGATTTTTTCTTCTGCCCAGCCATTTCTTAAATGTGACTGACACCTCCTGGGACACAGGAGAAAGAAGAGCCAGTTGAAATTCTCTCATGAATGTTATAGTCAAAAAATATAAAATTTAAAGTTATGAGGGGCAGCGCCAGGAAGGGAAATGAGTGCCCTTGTGGTGAGCCTAGGGTCTGGAGTAGAGTGGACACCTAACAGACGGCTGAGGAAGTGACACATACATGAGCTTATCAGATGACACTGGGTGAGGGAAGAGAGTAATAATGCAAATATTTATCAAGCGTATCATAAATGGATAAAAGTAATCAGCTTCTCATTTTGGTCAGTTCTATTTTTTCTAAGCAGTCATATAGAGTTCTGAATCTGAAACAACATAGGATTTTGCAATCTGAAACCAAATAGAAAAATTCTTCTGGAGAAAGTATATATTTCTCTCTCTCTTTCTCTTTCCCCACTCTGTTCTTCTTCTGTTTCTCTTTCTGTCCCTTTTTCTTTTTCCATTTTGTCAAGACAGGACTCTCTGTGTAGCCATCACTCTCCTGGAACTTTCTCTGTAGACCAGGCTGGCCTCAAACTCATAGATTTGACTTCTACCTCTCATGTACTAGGATTAAAGGCGTGGGCCATCTCTGCCTCAGGGGTAATTAAAAGTAATCATTGTATTTTTGGGCATGAGGCAGATATAAGTTAAACATTAGCATATTAACATTAGTTTCATATTTCTCAACAACAATTTTTTAAATAAGAAGAAAATTCTATAATGAAAACGAAAACCAATTCAGGGTTTATGCTAATTTGTTTGGAAGTCAGACTATGTCCGCATGATTTATAAAGAAAAAGGCTTGACCAGCAAGGGGAATAATGTAAGAAATAGCGACACACACTGATTACCTATGTTAGTTGCTTTTCTCTTTGCTATGATCATGCCCTGACTCTGACAGAAGCAGACGGAAGCACTCATCGTGGTTCAGCTTCTCTGAGGTGTAAGTGGACCAAGGTGTGCAGAGGTTGGCGGGCTTTCAGCGGGGGCTCTTCATGTCACTGTAGACCAGGAATGGGCAGGGGTGTTGAAACTAACAACTCTGCTGTCACCCGGAAAGACTCACTGACCTCCTGCCCCCATGTCTCCACCTCTCAAGGGTTCTATAGTTCCCCCAAATCTTGCTACTTTCTGTGGAACAAATGTTTGAAACAGGAGCCTGTGGGGGCACACTTCAAAAATAAGCCAAAGCAGTATCGTTTTTTTAAATTTAAATTAGACACAATCTTATTTTACATATCAATCTCAGTTCCCTGTCCCTCCCATCCTCCCATGCACCCCCAACGACTCCCCATCCCATCCCCTTTCTGCTGCCCAGGGAGGGTAAGGCTTTCCATGGGGGATCTCCAAAGTCTGTCACATCATTTGGGGCATGGGCTCTCCCCTATGTGTCTAGGCTGAGAGAGTATCCCTCTATGTGGAATGGGCTCCCACAGGCCATTTGTACACTAGGGATAATTACCGTTCCATTATCAGAGGCCCCATAGATTGCCCAGGCCTCCTAACTACACCCACATTCACAGGACCCTAGTTCCGTCCTGTGTTGGTTTCCCAGCTGTCAGTCTGGGGTCCATGAGCTCCCCCTTGCTCAGGTCAGCTGTGTCTCTGGGTTTCCCCAGCCTGGTCTTGACCCCTTTGCTCATCACTCCTCCCTCTCTGCAACTGAATTTCAGGAGTTTGGCTCAGTGCTTAGCTGTAGGTCTCTGCTTCTGCTTCCATGAGCTACCACAGCAGTATCTTAAAGCCTGCACTTTTTAGAAAAATAATCTTTCATTCAGTGTTTCAAATAGTATGAAAGAAAAACAAAAACACCCACGATCTTGTTAGTTCTGGTATATAGACTATATTTAAAGATACTATATATATATACATATATATACATAATAATTTATCATCTATTAGTTAAGGAAAGATTTGAAAAATCTAAATTTAAAAATCCTATAATATTTCTTTACAACCTAAAATAATTTATTCCATTGTTTTAACAAATATTTAATTCATCTTCTAATATTTTGTACTTGCTTAGATTTTAATTAGTATGATTATTACGGTGATCACTAGTATAATGTACGGAGATTTCCACTTAAATTCAGGATACTCTGTTATTTGAATACGCAGTGCTTATATCATGTGCTTTAGAAGCTGTTTCCTAGCTCAATGGGAAAGGCATACATTGGAGAGGATTTTTATCTATAATTATATTTCTTTCTGCTGTCATGGGAACCTGATACTCATTATAATATGTATTGCTTCATATTCACCAAACTGTGTGGGAAAGAAAAAAAACTTTGTTTACAGTTTGAGGAGATTTTTGAAATTACTGCACGAAGATACTTGAAGCTTTTGCCTCATTGAAAGGCACTAGATGTTTTGAGGGAAATCAATAAACCATATTCCTTCTGCAACCCAAAGGGAACAAAGTTATTGAGGTTTGAAATAGCTTACCCCCAAAATCATAATTCCTCCAGCTTGGGGATTTGTGAGCGCCCTGTGCAGCTAACAGCTAATCATACTGTACTTGCTGAATTACTTTCATTATATAAAATAAACTCCATCATTGCACATTATAAGGAATGTTCAAAGCTTTTCATTAAAAGTCCAGCACTGTGCATACTATTAATTTTTAAGATGCATTATGAACTGGGTCATGAATATTAAGTGAACACATTTGTTCTTCCCTTTATAAAAATCCAATATCAATTTGTAGTTAGAGTAGAACTTCCAGTTTTATAGTGTAAAACAGAAGTCCGACAGAATATCTGTGGTTTCTTCTTTTCAACCATGAGTTTTAACAGAAACTCCCAGATCATTCAAAGCTTAACAAGGCTCTGACATGTTTTCTGGCATTTGTTTTTCACTACTCGGAGCCCTCAACACGTAAATCTGTTACTGTTTCTTAATGTCAGAACTCGTGATATTACTTGTCCCCAGTGACTGGCAGGTGATGTCTCATTTGCGCAAAATAATATCCTGTCCACTCTAAGTATGTCCCTGTCTAAAATTTGCAGTAACCGGATGCCAGTATCATCAGGTTTGCAAGTCTCAAGTGACTATGTTTTGAGAACTCATTTTAAAGCATGGTTATCTTTGTGAAATATTGTTTGCAGTGGACATTTCTCATTAATGATAAGCATTCTTGCTCATATGGCCAAGCTTTAGAGGTATTTTTAACATCGAAACATCAGAACAATCATTGTGTGCATACCATTATTTTAAAACTTGACAACTTGAGGGTGAAAGAGATTTGTGTTTAACCACATAAATATAACCAGCTTGGTGTTACAGAACTGTGTAAGCAAAATGCATGATACCAGAGAGAGTCAGGGCAGAAGTTTTGTTTTGGGTGATGAGAAGAGAGAAAAGGGCATTTGAGTCTGCTTTGTTTGAGCTCCCCAGGTCTATTCAAATTTCACTTCTTTCTTATTTACTTTGGTAAACAGAAAAAGTAGTTCCAAGCTACCTGTCTACAACCTAAAGCTGTTTTATGCATTTCACTTATTTAACGTTTGTCCCCCATGCTAGAATATGGACATGAGGACTGTGTTTGTTGCTAGAAATGATTGCTCTCTTTCCACGTCCCATTCATGGTGATTGGCAGAGTGTATGTACCTAAAAAATGGGCACTGAGTGAATGACTGCATAAGCCAAATGGAAGTGCTGGGGGATTTGCAAAACCAACAAAGAATAAGAAGAAAACAGTGGCATAGAAATTTGTAACACCACAGCATTGAGTCCTTTTCAGTGCATATCCTGGAGATTATTTGCTGTGTACTTACAATTATGGCCTTTGCATTATGTAAATTCTCATTGGTACTGTTTGCTACAGGCAGAGAAAGTAAAAAGAATATGAGACCATGAAAACAAAATGGTCAGAATAAAGTTCATAAAGCAACTGTGTGAAAAGCCACCTCTCAGTCTTTTTTTTCTTATACAGCTCGTGGCAATTCTGCTTGTTAAAGAGCTTCAGACTCACTCACCTCCACATTTCCTCCCTTATCAAAAATCAAAGCGACTCCCAGACCAGACTTTAACTTTTTGCTTGTGTTTTTGCAATTACTTTTGGAATAATTACTGTCTCACAGGTAGACTTACTTGTCCTCTATTCCCAAGTTTTTTAACACCACAAATTTTCTTGTCATAGGAGAAAGGTTTCTTTCGAAGAATGCTTACTTGCTTTTGTTCCATACTCAGTATTCTCCAGTGGTTTCTGATTGACTTTGGGATGAAATTCCTACAGCTTCTACACGGAAGAGTTAATGCTTGATCCCACTTTCGTTTTCTTAGATTTGTGCCCAATGTTTCCCAGTGTGCCAATTTCCTTTCTTTGGGTCTCTGTAGAAATGGGTTTTCTTATTACTTATATCTTCTTGGTTAAATGCTCCTCTTTATTAAGATTTCACTTTGGATTCTCATAGGTGCACTCTCTAATTATGAAGTCGTTAATATTTGTTGCATTGAGTTTGTGCTTTCATTACACCCTTCTCTATGGACTGACAATTTAGGATATTCATCACAATAATATTTGTACTCAAGAAGAAAGATAAGATGATTGGCATGTATGTTTTTAGTCAGATCACTTAGTTATCTTTTGCAACTTAAAAAAATAACATGAGTCAGGTTGTCTAATACGAGTTTTACAGAAGCAGGAAAAGCATCGCTCATGTTCCTTGGCAATGAAATGGCCATTATGTTGTTTTATGAAGGTTTGTGTGGAAGGAAAAAGACTTCTTCTGTCATAAATCACCGAGCAACATCCCATCAGTGTAGCTCAGGTGTAGTTCTAACAGCCTAACTGTAATAGCAATTATTGTAATGCAGTTGCACTGGCCACTGCTCCAAGCTAGCAAATTTCAACATCTGGTTGGGGTGGAGAATAAGAGAAACAGTTGAGATTTTTACATTCATCAAAAGGTACTCAGAGTAAAAAGAAATTGAAAGACTGTGCTTTAGCCTATAATGAAGAACTTATAAAAGATCCGCACATAGCTATATCCATATCTACACACACACCCACACACACACACACACACACAAACACACACACACAAACACACACACACACACACACACACGAGAAATTTTGCTTTGAATTGCCTTATCTAGGAGAATAGCTTCCCTTCTTCATGCTTTTCAGATATACTAGGTACCTCATGGACAAGACACCCCCTTAGTGCTGCCAAAGAAACAACAATGATAGGAACTGTTCTCCAGCAATTTTAGGAGGGGTTTTGTGTGGATGAGAAATAAATTATCTCATTGAACACATTGGCATTTTCAGTCCCCTTTCTATCAATTGACTTAATAGGCTACATAAACAAGTGATGACAAAAAAAATCACAGTGCATCTTCAGCGGATTCTGATGTAAGGCTGGGTAGGAGACCCAAATGACGAGCTGCCAGAAACTGCATGCAGTGCCACAGTATGAGCTCCTGTGAAATTTTTCTAGTACAATATTTCTTGAGAAAAGAAAAATCTGATTCTTGGTTTTAATGTGGCATTTGTGCATCCTTATCTATAAGAGTCATTTAACATACTTAGCAAATACAATCTTTCTCCTATCTCCTTCCTTTAGTTCTTCCTCCTTTCCCCTTTTTCTCCCTGTCTTCCCCCATTCCCTTTTTATTCCAATGTATTTTTTCTTTGAATGTCTTTGCAATATGACAGTAGATTCTTTTCTTGAAAAGATCAATGGTAAGAACAAAATGATCAAGAACAAAAAGTAAAATGTATATTTTGGAGAGAAAGAACTTTAAGTTTTATGAATCTTGAATTTCTTTTTTTTTGCTTTTTTCCATTTTTTGTTTTTTGATTTCATTTTACATTGCAACCATAGTTCTCCCTTCCAGCCCTCCTCCTCCTCCTCCCCTCACCTTCCCCCTAGCCGACCACAAGTCCACTCTTCCTCCTGGGCAAGGGTTCACATGAGGAGTCAGCATAGTCTTGCACAATAGGTTGGAACAGAACCAGGCCCCTCTCTCATGCATTAAGACTGAGCCACCCTGAGCATCCCACCACAGGGACTAGGCTCCAATAAGCTAAATCATGTACCAGGTTTGTATTGTTGTCCTACTGCCAGGGGCCTCTCTGATTGTCTGAGCTTCAGAACTGTCTCTCATATATGGAGGGCCTAGTTTGGTCCCAAGGCATCCCCACAGTTCTCTGTCTAGAGTTCATGAGTTTCCATGAGCTTGGTTCAAGTGTCTCTGTAGATTTCTTCATCATGATCTTGATTCCCCTTGCCCATATGTTCCCTCCTCCCTCTGTTTGACTGGATTCCCGGAACTCGCCTAGTTCTTGGTCATGGTTCTCTGTATCTGGTTCCATCAATTACTGGATAAGGGCTCTGTGATGATAGTTGGGGTATTCATCAGTTGAATTTATTTTCTATGATGCTACAAAGACAGAGAATGAAAAAAGTCCTAGCAAGAATGATGGACAGCATTGCTCAGCTCTGTCAATCAAATCCACACTATGATAATCTTGAGGGCCCTGTAATTCAAAGATGTTCCCTGGCACTATTAGCTCAGATAAAAGCATTTTCATTATCTACATTGCTCCACCAAAAATCCCAGTAAAATGTAGGTGTTCAAAGCAACCACCAATTTCTCAGTTCTGATACAGGGACTCCCTGAGGACTATGTGTTGGCTCTCACTTAAATCTCTCATACATTTGCAGTTACATAACTGTTGGGTTGCACTTGTCAGAACGTTTGACTTTGGATGCCACTTTTGAAGATGGCAGATGGTAGAGACCTGGCACATCTTATCATGTGGCTGGTAACCTTAAGCTTTGTGTGTAGATTCTCACTTTCTTCACTGTGAACATCTTCACTTGTAAGCAGTGACGCACACCCTCAGTGATCTTACTCTAGAAATCACGCACTATTTGATTTAACTTTATGAGTTATACTTGTCATTACTGACTTATTGTGAGAGTACAAAAGATAGTAAGCTGACTTTAATAACAGTTCTACAAAATATGGCCAAGGATATAAAAAATGTGGAAATGTAAAAAAAGTATTCATGAAGAATCCCAGATCTGAGTCCATGTTCCAAGAGACCCCATCGTTTTTATCCAATGTATTGTTTTTCATGCTGTTAGTACATGCTGCATAACAAGGAAAACGGGTCCTCTTAGATAGCTGAGAATTTTATCAGTCTTTTAATTATCAATAGTAATTATCAATAATTAAAAAATTCACTAGAATACACCTATATAATTTCCCCCCGCCCTTTTCTCCCTCCAGTTACCTCCTGTGTCCTTTCCTTCCAGTTCCTTTCAGGGCCTCCTTCCCTTACTCCTCATCATATTCACTCCTCTCTTTCTTTATCATTGTTACAAGTGCGCGCAGGCGTGTGTGTGTGTGTGTGTGTGTGTGTGTGTGTGTGTGTGTGTGTGCACATACATTAATTTAGTATTCCTGCATGCTTTGGACTTCAGGGCTGACCACTTGGTATGGGATAAACAATCAGGTGTGTCATTCCTGAGGAAGACTAACTCCCCCCCCCCCACCACTCAGTGATCTTTAGTTACCTAGGGGTGGGTTTCCACAAATTATTTCTGGTTCCTCTGGTTCTTAGTGTTTCTGTTCCCTCACCCAGAATGTTGCCTGAGTCTTAGGTACAGGAGTTGTGTTGGTCAGTTAGAACTAGGCACCTGAATTTGCCTTCATTGTCCTTTATTCACTGACTTTTTTGAAACAGTTTTAAGTATCTCATAGCTAGCATTTGTTTCTCAGGTTCTATTGTGAAGCCTTTCCCATATCAGTGGCCACATGATTTGTTTGATTCTCAAAGGACATGGAGCATTGTAAAAACAGGGTCAATTTTCTTGGCTCCTTCACCCCACGTCAAACAAGAATTCTTCTTGTATTCACTTTTTTCACTGATAAAATACTTGTACTGCTAAAAGGGTGAGGCAAGATGCTGACCTACCACATCATTTGAACAGCTGCACTGTCTGTGTATAATGTAAATTATTAAAACAATTCTCCTGAGAGTATTTGTGTAGTTTCTTGCTTGGATGAAAATTTGTGTGGTTTCTTGCTGAATGAATACATCAAAGTCAACTGTTTGCACCCATCTCTAATTACTTATTCATTTCATCACTAGAAATACAGTTCCTTGGTTGAATTTTAGATTAGTTTATCCTTTGGTAATTCGTTCATGTATGTGACATAGTCTTGTCACAATCATCACTTTGCCCTTTATCCTTCTCCCTGTCCCCACAGTACTCTCTCTTCTACCAAGTTCCCATCACACTTTCACATCTTTTTTATCTACTAGGCTTAACCAGAGCTACTTCTGTGGGCACGGGTATGAGGAAACACCGTGAAAGAGGAAGCAGTTAAACTCTAGGAGTCAGATGATGGAGAGAAGGGTCAGGGCACCGAGACGCTGTCTTACTGCATGACACGGCTGTGACACACATGAACACAAAGCAGCTGCAGTTTTCTGCATAAGCTCCGTGGAACTAATCCTGCAAACTTCCACCCACAGATGAGGGGCTCATAGGACTCCTTCCCTGCCAGCAATGCACAAACCATATGCAGCTGAGACAGTGAACTACTGATTCAGGAAGAGACCCTGCAGCAAACAATAAAGTGGAGAGCGATGGAGGAAGACAGTGTTAAACTCCGGCCTCTGTGTACATGCATGTGGACATGTGTAGATGCTCGTATATCCACATGAACACACACACGACCTAATCATTCTACAGAAATAATGCATCAATTTGTACTTCCATCAGATTTATTCAGCACTGCGTTGTCCATGTTCTTTCCAAAGCCAACTAATACTGTTAGCAAAATATTTTCTAACTTGATTATTTTGTGTGTATAATTTTAAATTTATTTTCCAAATAAATATTTTCATGTTTTTTGTTATTATTTTCACATGCCCCAATATAAACTTTTTCCTTCTTTTTAGCTTCAAGGACAACAATTATGATGGCTGAATTTTTCAGTTTAAATAATAACAGTGTTGTGAGAATAGAACATCATGAAGGAGCTATCTATATACATGTATGCATGTGTATCAGCAATTAATGAAAAATATTGGCCATGAATTTGGAAGAGCGGAAGCACAGGTATGTTGGAAGGTTTGGAGACAGGAAAGGGAGGGAGGAAATTGTGTAATTACTTTATAATCTCAAAAAAAACCTCAAAAGAAATAATTTAAAAAGAAATCATCTCAATAGACTCATTACATTGCCCAGGGAGTGCTGAGTATAAGTACACACACACACACACACACACACACACACACACACACACACACACGGAGCAAAAGAATATTGTAGTATGGCAGGTGTTAGAGTAAGAGGTAAGAGACAGGTAGGTGGAAGGCATGGTCATGTGGGGTGACAGCTTGACAGAACTGATGATTCCTAGAGAAATGGAAAGGATTCTGTCTGGGTGTGTATGACAGGGTGCTTCTGGAAAATATTGAGATGTTAGTCAGCAATCTGTTTGGGGAGGAGCAACTCTCAGTGTGAGGTAACATGCAGACAACTGAGGGCCTTGCAGAGTAGGAAAACTGCTCTTCCTTATGAAGTAGTGAATGCTGTTGCCTTTGGATGCCAGTCCAGGGTTTACAGTTTTGGGACTTTGGAGATTGTTCCAGTGATTTTCTAGGACCTTGTTGGCCTCTGGATGGTGGTTTCACTGTTGATATTCCTACGTCTGAAGTCTTCTACTTTTCCTTTCATTGAAGCAAACTACAGACTTCTTCAACTCCACAGAAAATAGAGTGAGTGACTTATTGTGGATTTTTTTTTGCATCTGTGTTCATGGGATGTAATCCTGTAGGTGTTCTCTTGTGAATATATTCTACCTATGGATTCTGGCTTATTGACTGTCTAATTCATGTGATATGGAAGGAACAGCTAATGAAAGTATGTCTTACTAGCACAGGAAGCTACTAAGAAGGGAGAAACAATGGTTGTTTTTTAGTTACCACAGGAAGCCATCTTCTGTAGTCATCAGGAGTCTAGGTACTGGAGTTCTTCTTCCTGACTCGGAAGCCCTGGTGTTCTGCCTTTGTCCTTGTCATTTACTTAACTCCTCTACAGGCTTGGTACCCTTGCTTAAATTTGTTGAGAGAGAGAGAGAGAGAGAGAGAGAGAGAGAGAGAGAGAGAGAGAGAGAGAGAGAGAGAGAGAGAGGATAATTTGAGGCACACAGAAGAATGTGTGAAATAAAGGCCCAAGTCTGATGAAGCATCTTTAACCAGAGCATTGTCTGCAGATTTGGTATTTTTGTTCCTATGTTTTAACCAGGTTAATTTAAATATTTTATTTCCAATAAATTATCCTACATTGTTATTTTCTGTAAAAGTTTCTTCTGTAACTGATGTTTTTGATCATGAGACTTGGATTAGGTATTCAATATGTGAATGTGCAAATCCACAAGTTAGGAAGGTAGGTAGGCCTTCTGTCTTTGTTGTTTAGCTTTGTCATTGTTTAGCTAATTCTTTCTATCCAATTTTTCATTCACGCTTCTGTTTACTTCTATAGTGCCCTTGGAGATTTAGGAAAATCAATTAAAGTCACTTTATTTTCTTACTGAGCAATTTTATCATTACCTTAAAAACAGTGTTTTTTTAATCAGGGTTTCATAGAATGTATTTTGATAATGTTCACACTCCTCCACTATGTCCTCTATTCTCTCCACCATCACTGCTCTCCATGCTCAACTTTGAGTTTTCATCCCTCCATTCCTCGCTAAGCTCACTTTGTGCTGGCCAATTACTCTTATGAGTGGGAACTGACCTGCAGAATGCTACTTTCCAGAAGTACACCATTAAAGAAAACCGACTCTCCCTTTCTCAGCAGCTATCAAGTGCCTATATCATCCAAGCTAGTGGTGGGATTTCACCTTCACTCTCCTCTTTCTACTCTGGATTTCTGTCTGGCTTCAGCTTGTGCAGGTCTTGTACATGCTGTTCACAATACCCGTGAGTTCTTGTGTGAAACTGCTCTGTTTTGTCTGGAAAACTGTCTTTCCTTACAGTTATCTAACACCCCTGGCTCTTACAATGTTTTCTTCCTGTCTTCTATGAAAATCTCCTTGAGAGGATGGTTGTGATATGTAACTCTAATTTAGGGTTGAGCCTTCCACGGAGTCTTATTCTTTTGTATGTTGAGGGTCTCTGGGCTAATATTGCCACCTACTGCAAGGAGAAGATTCTCTAATAGTTCTAAGAGGCATACCAATCTACAGCCACCTAGTAGAGTAATAGTAGTAGATTCCTCCCTATTTCTATCAGTTGCTATCCACTTTGTGTCCATTAACTTGTGAAGAGTGAAGTTGCAACCTGTGTTATCATAGTATTATAATCACAAATTAAATTTTAAAGTGAAAATGGGTAAGAGAAAAATGTCATAAAAACATAATCTCTTAATCTCTTATTGTTTTGTACTTAGAATTAATTTTGTAAAAAATCACTTGTCCAGGCTTTGAACATATTGGTCTGTTGCCTCAGTAAACAACTCTAAATTGTTTACCAGTTCTTGCTTGTGTTGATGTAAAATTTTATAAATTGAGTAGCCAATTATCCTTATACTCTTGGTAGTTTAAGCATATATTATATCTATTCTCATAAAACCTCTAAGCAAAACACTCTTTTTTTTCTATCCCAACTACAATGAGAAATTTTAATAGATAAATACTTTTCTCATAGAAGGTAAACACATGTATTTATTTGGGGTACTAGACTGGGCTATGGTAAGACTCAAAATGGAGGACTTCTCATTGTTTGTTCTGTGGTTTCCATGTCATCCTATGACCACCTTTGCCATGCTATATGTATTCAGCTTAGGTCTTGGTTTAGAATATCCCCCAACCTGAATAGTGCTCTTTCCTTCCTTTGTTACCATCCTTTTAACTCCATGACTAATAGATATTCCCTTTCATCCCTAGTCTATGAAAGAAATAATAACATGTGGAGTTTATACTGAATGTTTGAGCTCTAATTTCTATGAAAGAGATTACTAAAAAAGTGTTGACCATTTACCTTATGCGAGGTAGGGGAACATAGAGAGGAATTGGGGGAGGGGAAACCATGATCAAAATATATTGTATAAAATATTTATCAATTAAAAATTAAGAGACCCATATTATTTATTTAAATGTGTTGAGATGAGATAATATCAAAGAGAGAGCAGACGATCTCTGCAGCTTTAGGTCATGAACAGAGGACTATTTTCCATGATTAGATTGAACATTCTCTTCTGTTGTTGTTGAACTTGAAATGTCATTTATGTTAACCTACAAATGAGAAGCTTTTCACTTTTTATTGGGCTGTTCAGATCTTTACATGTGGTGTTCATGCTCTGCTTTGTTTTCTAGAAAGACTTTAAGGCAAGAACACAAGGAAGCAGCCAATTCTAAATTATTTTTATAAAATTGTCTAGTTGTCTAAAGGTCACACAACTAAAATACAGTACTATGTCAAGGAATTTAAAATGCTCACTTGATTTTCAAGGAGAGTCACCTTTAAACTCATCTAGAAGTGGCACACACAGAAATGCAATTTTTAGGGCATAGAATAGTTCCTGCAGCCATCTATCCTGGGTAGAATGGATGTGTCATTTTACTTGAGCAAACTTAAAAAAAATAAGGTTAGTCTTCACAGCAAGACTTGCATGACAATAAAGGAGGATTGCTGCTAACAAAGAAATAGCTTTCATCCATCACCACGGGAGTGAACATGACCCTTCCCTGATGAGCTACAGATTCTCACTTTCCATCATCCATCTCTCTAATGGGGGATACCAAGATGTTTCATCTGATTCACCGAGATTGGGAGATGATTAGGGAGAGTTTCGTTTCTTCACATCTCAGAATATTGGAAAGATCAAATGAGGACACTTTGACAACAAAGGGTGATAAAATATACACTCTGTTAAGAGCATTTAGCCTTTGATAGCACAGATCCTTTACCTCATCTGGTCATTAGTCTTCGCTTGAACCACATTTCTTAAGTGAGATTTACAGAAATATTTCTTTAAAGACAAAACTTCCATATGATGAAAGTGGTTTGCTCTCAAACTTCTCAACTGCTGTGGTCCTGTGAGGAAAATCATGTCTTAGTATCTTATATTTTTAGACAATGGAAATGCTTCCTTTTGTAGAAGTCAGATAATACTAGGTTTTACAAAGATTGCCAATAGACTTAGGCTGGTGGTCTAGTTTTCTTAAAGGATGGTCTTAAAGGTTGGACCCCTGGGAAATGCTGTGGACAGGTGGTGATGGGATCTTAAGGAGATGGGGCCTAGTAAGAGGTCTTTTGGGGGTCATCACAAAGTGTTTTATGAGATGTAACTGTCCTCTTAAGTCCTTTTCATCCTCCCAACTCTGAGGTGAGCAGCTACATTCTTAAATACATTTTCATGTTACTGTGCTGGTATAGCAGGAACAGGACTAACCAATCGTCCACTGGAATCTCTAACACTATGAGCTAAAATAGACTTTTTCTCAATATAAAACAATTGTCTCAGGTATTTGTGACCTATAGAAAGCTGACTTAGCAAAACCAGGGCTTTTAAAAAAAACTTAGTTTGTTTTTTTTTCATACAGTACAACATTTTACAATTTCATATTAATGATCACTTGTAAAAAGAAGCTTCTTCCTTGTGAGGAGCCGTTCCCGCCAGCCTGGTTCTAGAGCTGCATCAGTCCCAAATAAACACACAGGAGGCTATAATAATTATGAAGCTGTTGGCCTTGCTTGTTTCTTACTGGCTAGCTCTGACTTAAGTAATTACCCCATAATTGTTAATCTAAGTATTTCTCTTACTGGAGAATAGTCCAGGTTTCCTACCCCATGGCGGTTACATCTCGAACTCTCCTGTGTTTTTCCTTCCCAGAATCCTCCTGGACTCCTAGCCCCACCTATCTAGATTCCTATTGGCCAGCAGTAATTTATTGACATATACACAGGACTTCCCCAACATCCACACCAACCAAAAACAGACGGTTAAAGTCATAACATTGGGGATATTCTCAAATTGTAAAAAATGTCTTCAGTTTAAAATGAATCTTTTCTAAGTCTTACAGAAAATATCCAAGCCAAACTTAAATCTATAATAAAATTATTATAAAAGCATGTTAAAATAATAACCATAGCAATATTTATACTAATTCACATATTCAGAAAACATTTTAAACAATGCTAGTTAAAATCCAACGAGTAAAAACATATGCATGTGGGTACAAAGGCTGTTTTTAAAACGTTGTGGACGGGCAAACAACAGCTCTCTAGTTGGACAACAGCTATCTAGTTGGACCTACCCATTAAGACCAGGGCTTTGGCGAGTAACACGCATCATCTTAAGGACCGGAATCGTTGTATACTGTAGTGGCACAGTGATTCAGCCCCCGGAATCACTACAGTGTGGCACAGTGATTCAGCCCCCTTATATTTCCCTTCACGGTGGCTCTAGATATTTGCATAGCATTATAATAATATAATGGTATCAAAACCATGCTTCTGTTTCTTTAGACACTCACTTCCAAGTACTTAAAGAGGTAGAGCAGAAAATGAATATCACACATAAAGATCTGTGATTTATCGTAAATATAAAAAAGCTTTTTAACTGTACATTGGCACAACTAATCTTGTTTCAGTTTAAAAAGTAAAAATCTGTTCATACCAGCATTGGAAAATGTTAACAATCCCCATTAACAGCAATTATTTATATGTTCTACAGGACATGTGTCTTAGATCAAAATATTTTTCCACTATCAGTAGTTATTTGTTGAGTATTTGTTATATGTAAATGAGTGTACCAGCGTTTTGCAACATGTAAGATTTATATTTAGAATTTAGGCTTAAAAAGTGTTCTGATGGACTTCAGTATTGTAGACACTTAAGTTCGTCTGCCTATATTGATCCTCTATTGGTTCTTTTCTAATCTGTAGCTTTCTTTTACCTTTCTTTTTTTTTTCTTTTTTAATTTTCCAAGACAGGGTTTCCCCGTAGCTTTGGGGGCTGTCCTGGAGCTATCTCTGAAGACCAGGCTGGCCTCGAACTCACAGAGATCCACCTGCCTCTGCCTCCTGAGTGCTGGGATTAAAGGCATGTGCCACCAATGCCTGGCTCTTTTACCACTCTGTATTCCAGCAATCTCTAACATGCTAGAAGCTCCATTGGCATTTACATTTCTTTATTATAGCTTCACATGGGTATGCAAAACAAACACTATGCTAAAAACTTCCAAGATGCAGCCTGCCCCCCCCTTTTTTTTAAACCATAGTTGAAATAGCTTCTGTGTGTCTGGGAAGCTGAACTTGGGAAAAGTCTTTCCCTAAGGAAGATTTTGACAAGACAGTCCCTGTCAGCAATACTCCTTGCACCTATGAAATGAAAATTTATTTTTAAGCCAAGAGCCTCTAATATGTGGAATTTTGCTATCCAGCCATCTTTCCTATCCCCCAGAACAGAGTATGAGATTTCATTTTAATTCCCAGTCTCTTTAATATTTAACACCATTTTTCCAGTCTTAAATTGATTTCATGTTCATTTCCTTGAGGAACTGCATATTTTCCACATCTTTCTGATCCTCTCGGTTCTTTTGTGCTGCAAATCTAGCTCAGAGCTAGTCTAAAGCAACAGACTGTAGCAATAACCATGCTACAGTCTGGATGCTATTCTGTTTTGAGATTTCCTCTACTAAACATTTGAATTCAGCCTCTCTCAATTTTTTTAGGAGACAAGTCAAATGTGGCCATATTATTTGCCAGAATACAACACTATCAGCCTCAAGATCAATTCCTCTATTCCTCATTCCCTCTGAAACCCCATGAGCCTGGACCCTACTGCCTACCTTTCTATTGGCATTCTGGTCTACTGAACTCCAGTTAGAATGACCTACCAGGTTCTAGTCTGTTTATTGGGCCTTAGGAATATTCTAGTTCCAAACATTTTCATATTTCTTTTACCATCCAATTCTAATTATCTAACCTATAGTTAGGTTTCTAATAGTCAGGACCCCACTATCTGGTTCCCATTTTCTGTAATAGTTACTTTTCTCTTACCTATGACAAAATACACGACAAGAAACTAATTGAGGAAGGAAGGCTTGCTTTTGCTTCATGGTATAATCCATCATGAAGAGAAGAACACTGTAGGAGAAGGGAATCTCAGTCTGTGGGAGCAAAAGTTTGATGCTGCTTGTTGTGTCAGTCACATAAGTCCTCGGGCTACAAAGGCTGAGAAATCATCATAGACATGGCTGGGTTCTAACTCCTCTCACCTGTCTCTTATCCCTGTGAACACTTGTCTTAGATAGTTCCCCCCAAAGGTTCAATGACCTCCTTTAAATAATGCAATAAACCAGGGACAAAGTGTCCAACATCTGTGAGGGACATTTTATACATATATTATAAAAATACTCAATTTTGTATGTGTTATTTACTTCCAATTGGAAAGTTTTGTTCTTTTCTTATAGTTGGGGATTCAAATAGTTCTTGTTTTCTCCTCCTCCTCCTCCTTCTTCCTCTTCCTCTTCCTCTTCTTCCTCTTCTTCCTCTTCTTCCTCTTCTTCCTCTTCTTCCTCTTCTTCCTCTTCCTCTTCCTCTTCCTCTTCCTCTTCCTCTTCCTCTTCCTCTTCCTCTTCCTCTTCCTCTTCTTCTTCCTCTTCCTCTTCTTCTTCTTCTTCTTCTTCTTCTTCTTCTTCTTCTTCTTCTTCTTCTTCTTCTTCTTCTTCTTCTTCTTCTTCTTCTTCTTCTTCTTCTTCTTCTTCTTCTTGTTTGAGACAGGGTTTCATGTATCCCTGTTGAATTCACTAAGTAGTCAAAGATCATTTTGAGTCTTGATCCTTCTTCCATCTTCTAAGTCCTGAAGTTACAGGCATATGCCCCATTCATGACTTTTCCAAACTTCTTGTAGTATTCTAGTAATATTATCTAGCATCTGTTATAGCATGTAGAAGAAGTGAATGAAATCGAAGCGAATATTTTCTAGTTGTAGAGCTAGACCTTGTGAATATACACACATGTTTAGTTCACATCATCAGAATTATTTAATTTTGAAGATGTTGGAAAGTTTGGGTCACAAAGCAAGCCTGGTTTGAAGACTATGGAATTTTGATGACTGGCTGCTTCTTTTAATAATTTTGAATTTTCATTTTAATTTTAAAATTTTTTCAAGGAATTACAATCTAACAGAATTTAAGTTCAGGATTAGATCTGTGACACTGAAAAAATAAAGGGAGGCCACAATTTGATTCTCTTATGAATAACTCTGAGACTAATATGTTATACTCTGTACTTTGCTTTTAATACAACGCATAAAGTTAGAAAATATTTTATTCTTGTGTAAAACAACTTGTACATGGATTTGTTTTATTTTTTATTGAAGAATCTCAGTGATTTGGAATCTCTTTGGGCCATTTAAAAAGGAGTATTTAAACCTCAAACAAGTATTTTAATATTAATTTCCTTCTAGGTAAAATTTGTTTCTTTGCTGGCTACTTTAGTTGCATAAAATCAATAGATCTCTTAAGAGTTGGCACACATTTACATTGAGAGTCTTGTACTTTTATTTTCCTTCTACTTTTTCTTTTCTTTTTAGGATCAAGGTTGGGAGGCATAAAAGAAAATAAAACATCTTCTTATGAGATTAATACCCATGGAAACATGCCCAGATGTGCTAGAGATTCCCATAGTTCATTATTTCAGAGATTCAACTAAAATGACAAAATGTGAAAGTCTTCTGTACTTCAAAACATCAAATCTGCAAAAATAAAATCTAGAAATGAACCCTGTTTGAGTGTGAGACTTCTGTGTTTAAAGAAAGAAAAATACCTTTAAATTACTATGTTTGGAATTAGTAATGAAATGCACTCATTTCCTTCAAATAGCATTTCTTTATATTTCAAAGACATATTAGCATTATATTTCACCCAAGACGTGGGTGTAGGAGTTGTGTTTTAGGTGTATCAGGTTGTGACTGGGCACCCTATGGCCAGTTGTCGTCTCCATTTTAACCTGTTGTAGCCTGCTCTAATGGTCTCCATTTGCTGCAAAAAGAAACTTCTTTGATGAGAAATGAGATTTATATTTATCCATGGGTTCAAAGATGAGAATTTAAAAATGAAGTTTGCAATCATACTGGTTTAGGAAGTAGCAGTAGTGTGGGAGACTCTAGGTTCCATGACCCTGCTAGCTGTGGCTATGGGCTAGGTTTACAGCATCAAGCATGATTTTTTTTCATACTGAGAGGGCCTTAAACCTAAGTAGACAACTGTTGGTTATCTTCAGCATGTAAGTGACACTGTTGTGACTTTAGTGATACTTTATAGTTCTGGTCATTGCTGTGGTTTGTAGGTGTTAGAGTTGTGTATATGGGTGGTGATGTTTTGTTGAATTGATCCAAACTATAGAATCATCTGGGAAGAGGATTCATAATTGAGAAAATGTCTCCATCAAATTGGTCTGTATGCAAGTCTGAGAGGCTTGTTGATTACTGATTGATGTTGGAAGGCCCAGCCCTTGTGGGTGGTACCACCCCTGGGCAGGTAGGTCTGAGCTGTATAAAAACAAGAAAGCAGAGTGAACTGTGTAGAGCAAGAAAACAAGAAACATTCTTCCACGTCTCTGATTCAGGTGTTGCCTCTCAATTCCTGCCTTGAGTTCCTGCTCTAACTTTGCTCAGTGTTGGACTATGATGTGATACTTGTAAGTGAAGCAGATATTTTTATCCACAAGCTGATCTGGTCAGGGTTTAGCAAAGCAACACAAAGCAAATCGAGACAGTAGGACTATTGATTACTTTTCTCTATTGACAGCTTGAAGAGCTTTTTGGTTTCAGTAGTTTGAGGACCAGCTGGCTTGGCTTCTAGGCTCAATTTTTTTTAAATCCTTCATGCCAAGTGTGAGGTCTCCTCATCAATAGAGTATTGCCTTCAATTTTCTGGTGAGCAACCAAGGGTAGCAAAACTAGTCTATGCTGTTTCCAGAGTCTCTTAGAGTCTCCTGACCAACAATTTCAAAGGAGGTGTCCCATGATTGACAACATGGCTTTTGGGGGATAATGTTGCCACCTCAAGTTGTATAATTTAATTTAAGCTGTTTTTGCATACTCATAGACCTAGTATTGTGATTTTGTGAATAATGATTTCAGTCAGAGATTAGATAGTTGAATGAAGTGATTTTATATAGCATATTTTAAGGCTTTGTGGTATAGCTTGTCAGTTTAAACAAATACTAAATCAATCAAATTATTAGATCAAACATATGTGCTCATTTTTTCTCTTAATAACAGAGTGATTTTTGTTATTATTTTGGCAGAGAGTACATCATAAAAATATAGACTATGTTTTATTAAAACGTCGTTCGGTTTCCCAGAGGAATTGTCTTGTAGTTGGCATTGTAAATGAGTCTTCAATAATATGTTTTAATATTCTATGTCACTAGATGTTTTGGCAGCTAAATGTCAGGGAATTCCAGGCACGTCGGCTTATTACCTTATTTCTTTTATAAATTAAGCTTTCTTAGTGAGAAGTTATATTGTTTGGGTTAACTTCGTAATGACTAGACATGCAGGAAGTCAACAGATGGTATTGTTGGCACAGAGTGGAAAGCAGAGCCTGCAAATTCAGGTCCAAAATAACTCTGTATTCTAATAAGGAAAAATCCACTGTGGGGAAGGCTCCAAAATAATCAGCTTTCTGCCAACAGGCTATCTGCTTTCCCCCGGATACAGGGACCTATCTGGGGTTCAGAGATGGTGGCTCTTGCTATAAAACTGGGCATTAAATCCTGATGATAGCCAAGTTTGTGTTAGTGGGGAGAGGTCCATTTGTTGAGCCTATTCAAAATCCCCATATGCTGCCATGGTTGCAATTTAAATGAGCATGTTGAGTAAACAGGGCTGGGATTCTGGGGAAGAAAACCAAGATTGACTGGCATCTATGTTTTAGAACAACTTGTCCCCTTGATTATTGAAAGCCTCATCTTCAGTGGGAACTTTTTGCTGAGCATTTGCATGGGACAAAAATAACCTTGAATTCTTAGTTAATTCTGGGAGGTTTATCCAAGCCCCTTTGTCTCCAGCCATCTGGTCAAAACCATTAGTCACTGGCCTTCAATTGTTCCTCATGCGATGTCTCCTTCCAGGAAAAGTGGAACACAATATGTACCCTGCTAGTTTTGCCCACTAGGAGAATTATCTTTTCTACTTTCCCCCAGCATCATTTCAATCAGGGTGGGGGCAGTAGGGCTATAGCAATTCATTTTGCACTAGTGTCAGTATGTTGGACAGAGCTCTTTGTGAACCAGGCTGGAAAAGTTTGCTCTATGATTAACTTCTCACGGAAATCTTGTCATGTGGCCACAGAAATGGTTTGAGGCATGAGCTGCGAAGTCGGAATATACATGCTGACTTACCAACGTGCCTGCTCAGGTAAGCTCATCATTGTGTCCCCAGGGATTGCATCTGCTGATGGAATATGGACGGGTATCCACAGCTCAATGATGTAAATGTGTAGTGCACCGCAAGCAGCTCAGACATGTGCATTAAGGTCAGCACCCTGGTCTGAAGGCTAATTTACAGCCAAAGAGCATATAATTCCTCTGTAATTCCCTAGCTATGGTTTTCTATTACAGTCCCAACATTTACGTTGATATCAAGTCAACAGCTACATGTGTTTCCATGACAGTTAAAGCACTGTCACCTCTCTGTTCATCAGCACCTAGTATAGAGCACTGCCAGCTCAGTGACAGCATGAGGTTCTCTAAGTCAGAAGTAAAGGCCTTTTATAATAGACTGTGAGACAGTCAAGAAGTTGGTTTGTACCAGAGATATGAGAATAAAGGTATATTATTAGCCTATCAGAATAATAAACCCAATTCTTTTATTCTACATACAGTGAGTGAGCAAAAATATCAAATATTTATCAAATCAATATTTATGGAGCAGCGAGCAAATAGGGACAGTGTTTATTTCTTCCCCAGATGATAATAAATCTTGGATAAGCACTACAGTAGACGAAGTTTCTGATTAGGTGTGTAATCATCTTTGTCACTTAAAGATTCATTAGCCTGGGAGACAATGTGGTCATGTTTTCCAGTTTTGGAGCGTATCTGTTCCAACTGCATGTTTTGAAACTGGATTAAAAGGCAAAAAAAAAAAATGGAGAGGAAGACATTTTCTAACATAAGAGCAATGCATTTCTGGCACCATGGGCTCTTCTAGACCTTGTCACTCAACCTTAAATATGCATATCCTGGCCCTTGAACACAGTTGAGATTTGAGAAGCAAAATGGGCAAAATGGCACGGTATAGGAAATATAGCTTCTGTCTGGCTCTGTCTTCCTTCCTTCGAGAAATCATAGTGATTGGCATTCAACCACCATGCTGCAAGGAGGCCCAGGCTGTACTCAGTAGTGACAGGGATAGGTTTTGGCTAAGGGCTCCAGCTAAGGTGTCAGCCAACACCGAGTGTCAGCTGCCAGCTATACGAGTGAATGAGCCCAGAGATGATTCCAAGGCCCGGCCTTCAGTGTTAAGTAGATAAGGGTGAGCTTTCCCTTCGAGTCCAGCCGAAGTAACAGATTTACTAAAACAACAACTGTCCTTGGAATGAGCTACAAGAGATGCTCTGTCACTGGAACTGATACGAGAAGAGTCCCATAAGATGCTTGAAGTAGTCGCTGAGCTGTCTATTAAAACATGGTCATGAAAAGAAGACAATATTCTATTCTTTAGGGGAATGAGTTTGAAGGTATTATTTAATGATTTCTGAGTTATTTCATGATGTTTCTCCCCACTGATCATGATCCCCACTGGTTCTTTGTTCAGGTCCCTTTGGGAAGCTACAAAGGCTTTCTTTACAAGAAAAATTCTGGTGTTGTTATAAAACACTCTTTGATCATCCATGATCTCATCTAAGAAAAGTCACCCTGGTCTGAAAGTTGCATGAAGTGAACTTAGATTTAAGGTCTCCATGGTCAGCTACCAACCAGGGAAGACCCCTGCAGATTTGCTCATTCTAGTAACCATGACTCTGCTCTTTATTAACAAGCCTCTGTCCTCATTTTTCTTCTGTTTACAAGTCATTTTGCTTTTTCCACTGAAGACCCCTAAACATCCTCTTCTGTACTCACCCATTTAAAGTGTCCTATCCGTCATATTCCCAGGCAATAAGGCCAGGCTTCTAGACACATTTGAAATACATTGATGTTCTCTTAGGAAATGTCACTTCCAGCATCTCCATAAAGGGTTTGCTTTCTCTGAAACAATGAAGTTTGGGTTCCTTGGAGATGCTAGGTAATAAACACCAGGCTACCTATTGTGAACACAGTTCAGGTTTTTAAGTTCCTGAGACTTTGGGTTGTTTTTTATGCATCATATTAAGAACTCTTTACCCAGTTGTAAGTCTGTTTTTTCTACAATGTAGATTTGAATGAAGACTACAAATAGTAGTAATGATGTATCTAAAACATTTATATATTTTTAAATTAATTTTTTATTTAAATTAAGACCAATCTTATTTTACATAGGAACCCCAGTTGCGCCTGTGCCCCATTATCCCATTCCCAGACAAATTCCAGAAAGCCAAAAAACTCATGGAAATTGAACAACACTCAATTACATCACTCATGGATTAAAGAAGAAATGAAGAAATTAAAGCCTTCCTAGAAGTCAATGAAAATGAAGGGACAACATACTCTAACTTATGGGGCACTTTGAAAGCACTGCTAAGAGGAAAGTTTATGGCACTAAGTGCCCACATGAAGAAACTGGAGAATAGTCACACTAGGGACTTAGCACACCTGAAAGTTCTAGGACAAAAAGGAGCAAACTCACCCAGGTTAAGCATATGCCAGCAAATAAAACCAAAATTTTATCTCTTTTTGTAAACTTAAATAAGTTCATGTAAGCTTCAGAAGTCATGATTTGAATATACCTGTCAGGGTCAAAATGACTCCAGATTAGTATTCCTGTTGATCAACATTCTAAGCTTCCACACATATTGCCCATTCATGAGGGTGGGGCCTGTCTGTCTGTCTGTCTGCCTGCCTGCCTGCCTGTCTCTCTCTCTGCTTTCTCTAGCCTAACCCTGGAAGTTTCAATTGTACACTCTGGATAAAGATTTTCCTCTAAGCGCCTTCACACTGCCTTCTGTCCCTAGTCTATATCTGTCCCAACAGATTTCCAATCAATTGAAGTCTGCAAACTGCTCCAAATCAAAATCAGCTAGCCGTGGACTTGCTGAAAGCCCATGTTTATTAGATGCTTCTGACAGAATTTCCCACCAGGCTGAGCCCTTGGCTTGAACGAGCCCTTCCAGGTTGTTCCAAAGCTGCCTGTACTTAACTAGTCCGTGGCAGGTGAGAGAGACAATGTCCCCGACCTTAATCCTCCCCTCATCTCTG
This sequence comes from Mesocricetus auratus, assembly GCF_017639785.1. Taxonomy (NCBI): domain Eukaryota; kingdom Metazoa; phylum Chordata; class Mammalia; order Rodentia; family Cricetidae; genus Mesocricetus; species Mesocricetus auratus. The sequence continues at coordinate 84,161,813 of NW_024429193.1, read as the reverse complement.
GGCATCTGTCAAGCATTCTAGCCTTCCTGAGCCCTGACAATGACACCCTGATTTCAGCCAGGAAGCAGTTACAGAACAAATCAAGTTTCCCCTTATCACCAACAAAAAAAGCTGGAATGTGAAGTCCAAAAGAAACCTGGGACAAATGGCTAACTGTGGTGCCCATTAGTATAACAGAGCACAAGTGGCCTCCAGGTTCAGCCAGTACCCTCTACCTTGAACTCCCACAGCCACAGCTCTTGGGCTTCCCTTCCTCAGCTCCTGATTCCTACACAACTTTGCCATTTCTGCCTTGAGCCTTCTTGGTCCTCTCTCTTGGTCTCCTTTACTCTTTTCTTTTCTCTGTGTTTCTCAGTTTTCCCCGTCTCTCTTCTCTCTCTCTAGACACTTCGAGATGCCTTTGGCTATACTCTCCCTCAAATCTATGTTAACTACTCTACAACAATAAAAACATAATTCTTTACCCTTTATCATTATTTACCTATGAATTCAGGTTTCAACCAGGATTGAAATACCTGCTGAATATTAGCTAGCCTAACTGTTTAAGCTTGTTTGATAATAGCTTCTTTCCTTATTTATCATCATAATCCATGCTCTCTCTCTCTCTCTCTCTCTCTCTCTCTCTCTCTCACACACACATATATATTATCTTTTCCGTCATATTAGTGAGAAAATTCAGTGAGTAAATTGTCTCCAAATGAAGTCAAATGTGTTCTTGGTTGCACCTCCCCTGAAGTACAATTGATTGAGGAGGATCTGGCTCTGATTCTAGTTCCTAGACCACCCAGAAGCAGTGCTAGTACTGAAAGTTGGGTCCTGGTGTTGACACTAATCTATGTAGAGAAGCCCCTGGGCAGGTTAAAGTGAAGAGAATTGCTTCTACTAGTTAGAGAGGCCACGCAAGGGCTGGATATTTTCATTACTCAGAGACATTTGACTATTCTTGCATGAACTCATTTCAGGTTTTAGGAGTCTTCTCTTGTCTAGTTGATGCTCTGAATTTCGCCTAAGGAATCTGGCAAGAAGATATATTTAGAAGTTATTTGACACAATTTAGTTACTTTGTTACCTGAGATATGGAAATCCTTTTAGCCCAGCAGAGGGAAGTTCCTTACTGTACTTGGAAGCTGAGAATTTGGGATATGTGAATTTATACTATCCTTTGTGTCTCTTTCAGGATTTGTTTGCTTTATGCTTACTCACATTGTTCCATTATAATGACTTCTCTGTCCCCTGAAACCTGTCTTCCATCAGCCATTCATTCAGGTTAGCTATCAGTGATAATTTAATTAAATGTGAAGTCACTGGTTCCACGAATTACCTTCAAATCCAACTTGCCCATGAAACCAGTTTTAGGTTTTGTTTCTATAGGAATATGGTGTTTACAGCCATGCCTGCAACAACTCAATATCTGTCAAAATGCTGGTTAGGATCAAGAAAAGCTGCTTAGCTTGTTTAAATAGAAAAGGAGCTGATAGGTGGCTCTTGCCTATAATCCTGGCACGTGGGATGCAAAGGAGGGAGGATTGCTATGCCTTCATGGGCTACATTGAGAGTTCTAGGACAGAGTGAAAGCTTGCCTCAAAAACAAGCAAACGCAAACAAAACAAACTGTGGAAAACCAAAAAAACTCGCAACAAAAAGAGAGAAATTCAATTTGTTAAAAAATGTGTTAAGTAGGTCATGTCATCTCTAGGAAAATTAGAGGTGAGGTTGTAAAGCCGGGTCACCAAGGAAAATATAATCTCAGCACTAATAGTAACCCTTCAACAGATGCAACAGTGCTGCTGCTGTTGGGAATGCTGCATGTGTTAGACTCTAGATATTAGAAAGCAGAAACTGTCTACCCTTCTTCCCAAAGCTGATTTTTCTCTCATAGTCTCCGAATAAAATCCAAACAACAACAACAACAACAAAAACTCAACTTATCATGGCGGCATCCTCATGGTTTTTGTCTCCAAGCTGGAATTTTCTGTGATCATACCTGATTGGTGTAGAATATCATATGTCAGTGCTCTGATCAAACTGGTATTAAGGAAATGAGCTCTAGCTTCTAACTGTGGCAAAAGAAATAGCAATTAATTGTTCAAGAGTGATTTCCTGTAGGCTAGTCTGTAGGAAAATTTACCTCCTTCCTAGCAGAATGATTTAGGAACTAAACATTGCTCCATGGAAACCGGCTACAGCTCATTGCTTGAGGTAATCATCCTTGGTAGAGTGCTGAGGTGGGAAGGCAAGTCTAGGGGCTTGAATAATGCTGTATCCACAAGACTTGCACCCTCCATTACACCAGTGGATGCATTGGTTGTTATAATGGTACAGCTTAAATGCCTATGGCCCAAGGACCAAGATGTTTAAATGTCTGTCCTTGCTAAATCACAGGAAGCTACACTGGAGTGTGAAGAGCAAGGAGAGAATGGTTCTCTTACAATTGTCTTTGTTAGTCTGACATAATGGGTATAGTTTAGAAGGTCTAATGTTTATGATGTCTCATCAATTGCCTTTGATTTTCAGGTTGTCAAAGATCATTGCAACAGAGACAATGAGATGAGCTTGATGAATAAACCCATCTTATTTTAATTATGCTAAAACACATTGCTTTTAATTGCAATAAATATGCTAGAAATATTGGTTTTGAAAGAAGTATATAAAATATATAAATAACATAAAAATAGTAAATATATGAAAGTTTTTGGAAGATGCCAGGTTAGATATGTTAATTTAGGGTCTTCACCAAATTAAACAGTTATATTTAGAAGAAATATACACAAAAGACACAAAACAATGTGTTTCTCATCTAACACAGTATGGCCTCGATTTTACAAGGTACTGGATGTTTATGTTTTCTTGTGCTCCATTTTATGGAAACATGTTAAGGACCATGAATATGGCCAGTAGGCCTGAGAAAATATCATGGTCACATTGTTCTGTCTTCCTTATAGGAAGACATGGTCCAGGGTACAGCTTTTCCTAATCTCAGTGACTTTCATATTGTCATCTTCACTGATTTGAGCAATCAGATTGGATAGTTAAGCAATCCTTACGATTTTCTGAGATGCAAAGAGTCAGAAATGTTGGAAATGCTGTGGGAGGTCAAGTGATAAGTTCATTCTCATTAAGTATTTAAGTTAGCATACAAAATAGTGAGTCCCACTCGGATGTTTTTACACATGTAACTGTATTTGGTTTATATTTAGCCCAACTACTTTTCTCCTTAAGTCCTTACCCCTTTCCTTAGGTTATTTCTTACCCCCAACTGGTCTACTTTGTACTCACATGTCCAACACATGAATGTATGTGTGTGAGAGGGTGAGAGACAGATAAATAGGGGGGGGAGAGGCGAAGACATGGGGTAGGGAAAGACACTGAATCAAAGTTTTACATATGAGAGAAAACCTGCTATTTTGGAATGGCTTGTGGGTGTGTCTGTGGGGAATGATATTGATAGAGGTTGGAAAACCTTCTCACTCTGGGTCGTGCTACCCCTGAGGTAGGAAATATTGAATTGTATGAATGGGGAAGGCAAGCCTAGTGTTTGTATAACACACGTGTTTCCTCTATACTCTCAAATGTGTAAGATGACTACATCAAGTTCCTGCAGCCTTGAATTTCCTACAGTGATGGATTATAACCTGGGATTGTTATGTGGAACAAACATTTCTCCTAAACTGTGCTGTTTTGTCACAACACCAGGAAAAGCAATTAAGACAGCTGTCTTCTCTAAGTTGGAATAACACCCTCCTATTTTAGATAACACACACTGTGACTTCACACTTCTTTTTCAAAGTTCTTATGTCTGCAAGGCAAAACTTTTTAAAGATATATAATAGTATTAACTGATAGTTTAAAATGCTGCATCTCAAGAAAAATACACAGAGCCTAATCAATATATTGACCTTTACGAAGAATTGAAGATTTCACTAGAAAGTAGGGAAAGTTAATAAATTAAGGTAAAATGTTTTATAGGTGTCTGTAACAAATTCTGATTCTAGAAGACAGCCAGGCAATTGCCACAAAATGTTCATAGAAAGAATGACCAAACTATATTCTTGCCAATTCTAGTCACCAATAAGAAAGCTTAGCAATACTTTGAACATACCTTTGCTGGGTTAAGAAATATTCCTTCTGTTCACAATGGTTTTTTTTCCTGAATAGGAATAAATTTATCATTTGGTGTTTTTCTTATCTTTGGAGATAATCATGATTTATACTTAATCTATTAACTTAATGCTTTATATTACTGAAGTGTCTAATGTTCAGTTATACTTTTACTTTCCTAGAGCTTTGTCTTTGGCTAGGACCTTGCCCGTGTTAACATCCATGGAATTTCTCAGCTTTGAGTCTCCAGCAGAAGTTGAATCAGCAGAATCTTCCCCCTAAGTCTGTGTGATCTGCCATCTTAGGAACTTGACTTCCTGTGATATCGCCCTTCCTTCTTTCTCCCTTCCCTCTCCTCTTCACTGCCTTCCTCATGTAGAGCATTAACCTTGTTAGTTAAACTCGGTTCCCTGTACTTGTTGATGAGTTTGTCTGCTCACTCATGAAGTGAGTAGTCCTCTCCCACTTCCTCCTTTCCAAAGGCTTTGAGTCTTATAGCTTCTCACTCTTTCTCTCTGCAGCATAAAGTTCAAACCCTTGCATTGCCATCAAAGTAACCTAAGATGTGTAAGTGCCAATGTTGCTCTAGTGTTGAGCTTCTATTGAGTATGAGGACAATCACAGTATTGTTTTCCCTTCTTTTGAGCCTCAGCTTTCTAGGTATGCTGGCTATACATTAGCCAGTACTGCATTTCCAAGATTTTGGTTGAGGGAGGTTTTACACTATCAAGTAACCCATAAGGTAAAAATGGTGTCAACCGCACATTTCTAAAGTGACATTATACTGGTAGTTTAGAACTGTAAATGTTTGCTTGTTTTCTGTTTAAAACAGCTTTTCCTAACATGATTTATTTTTTTCAGCTTTCTTCTACCGTAGATCCTTTTACTCCTTCCCTGAAACAATTCCCAAGCTGCATTAAACTCTAAATTTAAGCTCTTGCCTTTTATTTTATTGGAAATATTGCCATTAATATCCCATTTGCTTTATGTCAGTTTGAATGAGGAAATCTTTATTTGAATTAAACTAATATTAATATTTTTAACATACCGAGCTAGGGAGATTTATAAAGGGTCAATTGGGAGGATTAAAACTGGCATTTTATGATGTGCAATTTGCTACTTTTGATCAGACTAGAAAATAACATGAGTCAAATTTATATAGTTTTAATTTTATAACTGTTTTATATATCAAACTGGATAGTAATAGAATATACTTTCAATATAAATTCAGTACCCAATAGCAACAGTAAATTTACATTACACTACTATAAACAGCATTGTACCATACACCTTGCATATAATATCAACTCATTTGAAAAGATCAGGGACTGTCTTAGGACAAGGATTGCAAGCAGTCTCATTTCACAGCTGTGGACACAAAGGCCAAGGGAGATGAGTAGATTGAACACAGGCCACGTCACTGCTCTGATTTGAGCTTAGAGTCTTGTACCAAAGCAGCATCACACAGTCTCATCATATTCTTTGCTTTTTTCTGTTTCAAAGCATACTATCATAATTTCACATTATATTCCAAGGCTTTAACTTTTTAACTTTAGACAGTTTTGTTCTGAGAAACTTTATTTTCTTTTATTGAAAATAGGATTTTTCATACATTGTATTCTGATTATGTTTTCCCTCCTCCACCTCCTCTGAGAGTCTCCCTACCTCTCCTCCCATATGAATCCACACCTTTTCTGTATCTCAGAAAACAGTCAGACTCTAAAGAATAATAATAAAATAAAGAAGATAAAACAAAACCAGACAAGATTAGGGCAAAACAAACAAACAAACTGAATTAAAAAGAGCCAAAGAAAAAGTATGAGATACATATTTAGACATAGAGACATACATTTATTTACAAAACAGTTCCCTAAAAACACAAAACTGGAAGCCACAATATATACTCAAAAAACCTTTAATGTAAAAAATTGCCCTGACAAAACCTTATGAGACAGAGAACCTCCAATGGTGCTTTGGAATTCGTTTTGCTGGGGCATCTACTGATGGGCATGGGGCCTGGCCTAAAGAATAGTTTGTATCCCCCATGAGACTCTGTTGCATAGAACAAGAAGTCTTTTAATTGTGAGAAGTTATGAATTGGAGACAGCTTCTGGGTTAGGGATGGAGACTCGCGTTTACTTCTGTCAGTGAGGGAAACCCATATGGTGGAGACCTGTGCAGGTCTTGAGAATGTTGCCACAGGCTCTTTGAGTTCATTTGTGTGATGGTCTGCTGTGTTTACAGAGTTTTGTGGTCTCCATTCCCTCCAGATATTACAATCTTTCTACCTCCTCTTTCACAGGGCTCCCTGATCCTTGGGGATAGGGATTTGACAGAGACATTTAGTTTAGGACTGGGTATTCTTTGGTCTCTCACTCTCTGCATATTGTGCATCTGTGGGTCTCTGCATTTTTTTCTCATTTACTGCAGGGGGAAGCTTCTCTAATTATAATGAGCAAGGGACTGATCTGTGGGTATAGCAAAATAATTTTATGGCTACATTCCTTTAGTAAAATAGTAGTTCTGGTCTATCTGGTCTCAGGTTCTTGGCCACCTAAGCAGTGTCGAGCATGGGTTTTTGCCTCATACAGTAGACCTTAAATCCAATCAGATTTTGGTTGGTTACTACCATAGCTTTGTGCAGCTATCGTACTAGCTTGGCTTTCAGGCATGTCGTAGTTGTAGATCCAAGAATTTGTGACTGGGTGCTGTTTACCTTTTTCCTTTGGTAGTGTGCAGAGTAGCTTCCAGTACCATGAACACGAGTCTGTAGGTGTGAAGGCTCTAGGTAAGCACCAGCTTTACTTCTACATGTTTGGTCAATTGTGCAGGTTTAGTCTTCAGCAATCAGGTTTTATTGTCAGTTTGTGGAGAGTAAATGATAGCCTTGGCAACAGTCAGGGATGATTGGAACTAACCATGGGGTCCCTATGGCCAATAACTTAAGGAACTTTTAAATGACCTTGCGTTTGTAAGTATAGTAAAAAAGTATCCAACTTATTTACTGATAATAAATCATATCAAAATTTAATTTAAAGCAGTTTTGATATAAATATAGTTTTATAATTTATTATTGACAAAAGCAAATTTTGCATACTGTTACATGAATATGCTTATGCAATTTTATATAGCTAACTAAATCTCAGTCGAATATTCGATACTGTAGGAAGTAGATTATGTTCAGTGTTATTTTGGAACTGGTCAATATTTTGATTTTATAATTGTTAATGCTGAGAATGCTGCTTCATAGAAATATGTAGTACAAAATGACAGAATATTGTTTAGGACCATTTTAGAAAGTAATGGAAATTGTAGCATAATCCCAAGCCAATATTCACTCAATATGATTTTCTTTTTATTAAGCTCGAGTTTACAACTCAAACAGCATTGTTTAAAATCTAATGTCCTACAATAATACAATACAAGGTGTATTAATTTGATAATTATGTGCTGAGAAGTGATAGCAGAAAATACAGAAAGTCTTGGTTTTACTGTATGAAGTCATTACATTACTGTTAACAACCGGAAACTGTGCCCAGGAAAACCCCACAGTTTATAACACAAGAATCTTAACTCTGACCTGAGGTATTATCAGCCATATTCCTTTGGATTGCATGTGTGTGATGGCATGTAGTGCAAAGAGTGAAGGCCCCATGTTCAAAACCAAGGCTACAGTAAACTCATATTATTTCACACAGGTGAGTACAGCCCACATCACTTCAGATTCATTATTCATTTGATTTCGAACTAACTTTTGATTTGGGGGCATTCAGTAATATTTTACTGTTGCAAATTTTCAATGCCCCCATCTCAATTTATTTGATACTGTGTGGAATTGCAACTAAGGTGCTAAGTAGGTATGTATATATAGCAAATTTTAATCCAGCGTTAGCTTGTTTGGGGGAGAAAGATTATAATTTTTCCACAGCATGTTCATGTTGGAATTGCTTTGCAGCATAAGCTTTCCTAAATCTAAATAAATGATAGCCCTACTTTTATAGTATTAAGACCCTCAGAAAAGTATTCAACATGCATATTATAATTTGTCTTATTTACTGTAGTTTTTGTAAATTTCTTGTTTCATTCAGTTTTTAAAAACCTTACTGCTTACACAAAATGCAAGCTCTCATTACATTGTTTAGATATACATTCTTTATTTCCAGATCTAACATTAAAGTTAGTGATTATCATGTATTTTACAGATGAGCAAACAAGGATTGGAAGACTAGAGATCTCATAAGACAGAGGTGAGAGCATTTCTTTCTGTTTATACAAGTATTAAATGCTAAATTTGTTTGTTCAGGAAAAAGTAAATATTATTCAACTGTCGTTTTGATAACACAGAAAGAGATGTGTTACTCATTTCAGTTCCACTCTATCAAAACATTAGGCTTTGTTGTGGTTGTTGTTAGGGGAGTTCTAGATTCTTTAGGTAGTTCTTATTTTCTTTTCACCAAACTTCCTTTTGCAGGATTAGACTAATGGATTAATTCAACAAAAATTATTTTTCTCAGATTAGAATGCAGTGTAGAAATGGCGGGAAGTCACCAAGTGGTGGATCAAGGATCCAGTATACTTCATCTGTGGACCCACTGTCTTATAATGTCATGGCTTCCCTGTTAATGTGTCTTTATCATTAGGAAGAATTAGAGGTGATTGAAGGGAACATCTTAGGGGGCACATCTGGAGTTGAATTTTGTTTAGTGTGCTTACATTACATTATTCAGCACCCAGTCACCTCAAACTTGTGCACATGAAAAAGGGGGTGAGGAAAGGCAGTCTTGTCATCACATGAAGACAGTTGAATAATTTGCTGGACTGTAACATTATCTTTGCCACAGTTGACATTTAGGAACCATCCTGAACAAAACCCACATATAAGTAGAGAGGAGACATCTTTTATAAAGCAGTGCTCACACATTTAAAAACACGTGAGAAGAGGAAACTTGCATTTTCTATGTCACACTTGTAACAAGGTGCTATTCTAAAAGAAATATTTACCTATGATCTCTCTTTTGACTTAGTTTCTGCTTTCCTAAACAACTTCAGCAAATACTAAGGGAAATGCTTTGTTCAAATACATTAATTTGTGGAGGATTTAGAAAACAGTAACAGATGCAGGCACAAATAGGCTATAAGGCATCTTTAAAGGCAAGAACTTTATGTATCAAAAAACAACTGTTTATGACAAAACTTAGTGACCATACTTGCTTATTTATTCTCTTATAGATGGTGTTCTCTCTACTGAAAGAAGGGTACCTATTAATTTAACTTAGAATTGCCTACCACTCTTAAGTGTTATTGGTAAATAAATAAAATAAGGTACAATCTGTGTAAATTTTATTAAAGTTTCAAAGCATGCACTTTATGATGAAATTAAAATAGATTAGGCATGAGTGATTTTAAAGGAAGATGTCATTAAGAAAGGTAATTAACAGCTAATAAATTTTCTTTCTTAGCCAGAGAAATGAAGGCAGAGGGAACTGAAAGGTAGCTGTGAATACTTTTCAGAATTTTGATCATAAGTCAATACCTCTCCAAAATTTAAATATGTGTGGAGTGTCATGTGCAGGCCTGTGTGCAAACCCGATAAGCCTATCGTTAACCTTGCATTAGCATGTACAAAGCAGGGTTACTCTCCATCTTTACTGATCAGCTGTGATGCAGAAATGACTTTATGCCTGTACATACATCCTTGGAACTGTGCTTCTGGCTACGGTAGTGCCCATCACTGCTTTTGTCTCAGATATGAAGCACAAATGACTTTTGAAGAATTACACATGGAAAAAGCAGAACATTGGGTACAGATCTTAGTTTTCTTGATTCTTCATCAAATGCTCAATCTTTTGTCTACATACATCTGAAATGTAGGAATGCTATTATTTTATCTTAATTTTTTATTACTGTCCAACGACTGTTGAATAGCACCTTTCCTTTTACAACCTTTAGATTTGGTAATGAACACAGCTTTACACTAACTTACTTGTTTTAATTATGTATAAAAGTCTATTTAATTCCCTATAAGAATCTACCTAGAAAAATGCCTTGATACATGGTAGATTAGAAAGTATTTGTTGACTGAAGCGAATTTTATAAAAATAATGTTAAATGACTTCACTTGATTCTTATGCAAAATATATTTCTTTAGATATGTAATTCTATCTGGTACTTTTCATTGCTATTAATGTAATATTAGATTGTGAAACTCCTTGTATTTTTTTATAATTTATGTTCTGTAAGTATTTGTGGACAGAAATATGATCAATGAAACATAAATTGCTCTAATAGAGTTTTGATGATTAAGGTTAGATATCAACTTAATTGGATTAAGGGATTACTGTATTGTTTCAAAAGCACTGTCTTGGGGCATGTCTCTAGAAGAGATTGGCATTTGGGTCAGCAGGTGAATTAAGGGAGATTGTGTCTCACTCAAATTTGACCGATACAAATCTGTAGATGACTCAGAACAAAAGGGCTGCTGAAGGTACTCTCTCTCTCGCTCTTGCTCTCTCTCTCTCTCTCTTCCTCTCTCTCTCTCTCTCTCTGTCTGTCTCTCTCTGTCTGTCTGTCTGCGTTTGTGTGTGTGTATGTGTATTGTGTGTGTGTGTGTGTACATACCCTTCAACTTTACGTACTTGTTTTATTATATTTAGAATGGACTTTTAGGTTTACTTATCTACATCTATATCTGTCTGCATCTACCTACCTGTCTGTCTATATCTCTGACTCCTGGAGAGGGAATATGCAACTTTTCCTACTTTTGTGTTTCAAAACTCTGGTTTCTCAGGCTTCTGCCTGGATTGAGAGTTAAAGTACTGATTTTATGGGTTCTAATGTCTTCAGATGTGGAACCACACTCTTGGTTTCCTCTACCCTCTCAATTGTTCATGTTTCGTTGTGAGACTTTTAGATCTGCATAATCACATAAGCCAGTTTTTCAATAAATTACATCATGTATGTATGTAAGTAAGTATGTATGTATGTATGTATGCATGCATGTATGTATGTACCTATCTCCAATCATCAGTCTTACCAATTCTGTCTTTTGGAGAATCCTGACTAGTAATAGTCACTAAACATGTTGTTGATAGAAACAAAAACTATTATATGAAATTAGAGCTATGCAAACAATAATGCTTTTATTTTTTACATTTTATTTCTGGAAATAAGTAAGTACTTCTTTATTCTATGACTGCAACTATTTGAATAACATGAGCATATAGAAACAGCTTGAACAAAACATACTCCTGACAAGCCTGTGTTGAAGTACTCAGACAAAGCCTGAGGTTTTTCTTTATTGTGTACATTCCTGGTAGACGTGACATTTCCTTTTATCAAGATTCCTGTGAAAGCTGAAAAATGAGTGTGGCTTGTTTTTTCGCACTGTTCTGTGTTTTAATCATGGAAAAGTAGAATAACATTTTTATTCATGAAAATAAAATTTTATCACATTAAAGGTAAACAATCCAACCTGGCAAATAGATTTTTAAAATTTGTCTTTTTTTTGCATTATTCTTAATGTTTTTTTTTAAATCCGATTTAACAAAAAAGTGTATTTCTATTCCTAGCCACTACCATGTCAGCCCACTATTCAGGGAAGCATGCATTTTAGGGCGCGTTTGTATGTTTTGTCTTTTTTTTAAATAAATGAATGTTTTTACTGTTTCATTTGCTCCTTAAAAACTTATCTGGAAATAAACCTTAAATGACTGTTAGTGGAAACAGAGAAATTTTTGTGGTAATGTGTACCCGGAAGTGAGGGAATCTTTTCACATTAGGATAAGCTTTTACTAGTGGGTGGTTTTAAGAAAATGCCTTTCCTTCTTTTTTTTCCTTTTAATACATTTATCAATTGATTGATTTTACATCCTGGCTGCAGTTTTCCTTCCCTTCTCCTCCCTCTCCCCTATCTACTCTTTTCTTTGCAGAAAATGGCAGGTCTCTCATGGATACATAAAAAAATGGTCAATGAAGTTGCAATAAGACTAAGCACCTCCCCATAGATTAAGGCAGGCGAGGTGACCCAGCACAAGGAATGGAGTTCCAAAAGCCAGTAAAAGAGTCAGAGAGAGCACCTGTCCCTACTGATGGTAGTTTCACAAGAGGACCGAGCTATACAACTGTAACATATATGCAGAGTGGCTAGGTCACTCCCATGCAGTCTCCCTGGTTGTCAGTTAAGACTCTGTGAGCTCCTATGAGTCCAGATTAGTTGATTCTGTGAGTTTTCTTGTGGTGTCCTTGAACCCTTTGTCCACTACAATCCTTTCTCCTCATCTTTTGCAGGATTTCCTGAGCTCTGCCTAAAGTTTGTCTGTGGTCTGCCTCTGTTTCCATTAGTTGCCAGATGAGACCTCTCTAATAACAAGTTGGCTAGGCACCAATATGGTCACAGGAGATGGCCAGTTCAGGCTACATATCTGCTATTGCTAAGAAAATACCTTTCTACAGACCATATCTTTCTTACCTGTTTTGTCTGAGGGACTGACTTCAAAGCTCTTTTCTGAAATGAGAATGCCTCTCAGGGGCAGATGCTTGCCTACTGTGTGTGTAGCTCTGGGTTTGGTCCCCAGCAGCCAAGCTCCCACTTTTTAGGTGTATGTGGCTCTTTTATGCCTGCCTTTGAAAAATTAAGGTTCATATTTTATACTGTCCCATGTGAATTCACTGTTTGACAAGTTGGTATCTAACTGCTGTTGTAAAGTTCAGAAAATGGTACTCTCTTAAAGCTTGCCAAGCAATTCATGAGAAGGAAAAGAGAAAAATATACAACATCCGATATTTTCTGAAAGCAAACCAAACGTTTCTTGGACATATTTGTAGATAAGTTGTGCCTCTCTGCTTTCGTTTGAACTGAGTGGTCATCCATGTGTGAGGAAATAAATTTGAAAGCTAACTGAAAGCGTTGGCTAGTCTTTCCAAGTATCTCATGTATCATCTGGACTTTTAAATTTACTCTACCACACATGGGTGGCTGGGCTCTCCAAATGAAGTTGGCAAGAGGTGATTCTTCTATGTTTGTGTTAATCTCAACTCACCGAGATGGCAGCTGTCTATGCAGGGTTTTATGGCTCTTACCAACTTTTGATTTCGCTTCCTCCTTTACTCACAAGTTCTTGCTTAATTCTTTCTTCTTAATAGACAAAAGTCCCTACTCTTTCAAAACCTAATATATGAATGAATTACCCATATCACATCATAGCAAGGAGAATTCTTGGCAGGTAACAAACACAATCATTCTTGAATACTCTATTTAAAGAATTACCCATTCCTCTGGTACTACCAGAAAGAAACACACACACCACACACACACACACGCACACACACACACACACACACACACGCATGCATGCTTGCACACATACACACAAGCACACATGCACACACACACATCATACAACACTTGATTATTTGAGATAAATCTGTATTTTCTTATCATCCAAATGAGATAATCACAAGCAAGTTGAAACTATTCCCAAACTAATTAACACATTTTCAAAACTATTTATATGAGCACATTGTTCTCTTCTCTCATTTAATTCCATATTTATGTGGTGTGTTTTCTGCTTTGGAGAGTCATCATATTGTCTGTACTGGAAAAAAAGAGGGTGGGCAGAGCACTCTTTATGTTATCCTTCACATTGTGTTGAAGTTTTCTACGTTAGTTTACTGAGACATTTCACTTGCAGTTTCTGTGAATAAGCAAATCCAGGTTAGTAGTTGTGATCTGCTAAGCATAAAGGAAATGTATATTTGAATCACAGAATTTTCCCTCAAAACCAAAGCTTTAAAATACAGCAAAGTGCATAAAATGTTCTATTTTCATTACATCAAATCTATACTATAAGAAAACACACATTTTAATACACAGATAGTTATTTATGATTATTGAATGTTGTAAAAGAACAATATGGCAACAACATCAAATACATGTCAGCTTTTTTTTAGAGGGGGAACCAAACAACAGAATCTGATTTATACTACGGGTTGCATTATTCTACTGCAGTGGCTTTAAGAAACTAACCTTGGTGCAACTTTTGAGTTGCATATAATTGTGTTGACTTTAAACATCCAGGTTTGTCAGTTTTAGTCCTAAAACATGAACAGCTTATACCAATTCTTCTCAAAGTGTTCCACACAATAGAAGCAGAAGGGTCTTTGCCAAACTCTTTCTATGAGGCTTCAATAACCTTGATCCCCAAGCCACACAAAGATACAACTAAGAAACAGAACATCAGACCAATATCCCTCATGAACATTGATGCAAAAATACTCAATAAAATACTGGCAAATCGGATCTAAGAACACATCAAAACAATCATTCACCACGATCAAGTAGGTTTCATCCCAGGGATGCAGGGATGGTTCAACATACGAAAATCCATCAACGTAATCCACCATATAAACAAGCTGAAAAACAAAAATCACATGATCATCTCACTAGATGCTGAAAAAACCTTTGACAAAATCCAACACCCCTTCATGATAAAGGTCTTGGAGAGATCTGGGATAACAGGGACATACTTAAACATAATAAAAGCTATATACAGTAAACCAAGAGCAAACATCAAACTAAATGGACAGAAACTCAACGCAATTCCTCTAAAATCAGGAACAAAACAAGGCTGTCCACTCTCTCCATACCTTTTCAACATGGTACTTGAAGTTCTAGCTATTGCCATACGACAACAAAGGGGGATCAAGGGGATACAAATTGGGAAGGAAGAGGTCAAACTTTCACTGTTTGCAGACGATATGATAGCTTACATCAATGACCCAAAGAACTCTACCAGGGAACTCTTACAGCTGATTAACACCTTCAGCAAAGTGGCAGGCTACAAGATCAACTCAAGAAAATCAGTAGCCCTACTATATACAGATGATAAAAGGGCTGAGAAAGAAATCAGAGAAACATCACCCTTTACAATTGCCACAAACAACATAAAATAACTTGGGGTAACGCTAACCAAACAAGTGAAAGACCTGTATCGTAAGAACTTTGAATCTTTAAAGAAAGAAATTAAAGAAGCCCTCAGAAAATGGAAGAATCTCCCATGCTCTTGGATAGGTAGGATCAATGTAGTAAAAATGGCAATCCTGCCAAAATCAATCTACAGATTCAATGCAATCCCCATTAAAATCCCAGCACAATTCTTCACAGACCTTGAAAGAACAATAATCAATTTTGTATGGAAAAACAAAAGACCCAGGATAGCCAAAACAACCCTGTTCAACAAGGCAACGTCCGGAGGCATCACCATCCCTGACCTCAAGCTCTATTACAGAGCTATAGTCCTGAAAACAGCTTGGTATTGGCACAAAAATAGACAGGTAGACCAATGGAATCGAATTGAAAACCCGGGTATTAACCCACACACGTACGAACATCTGATCTTTGACAAAGAAGCTAAAAATATACAATGGAATAAAGAAAGCATCTTCAACAAATGGTGCTGGCATAACTGGAGACTGGCATGTAGAAGAATGCAGATCGATCCATGTTTATTGCCATGCACAAAACTTAAGTCCAAATGGATCAAAGACCTCAACATAAATCCAGCCACACTGAACCTCTTAGAAGAGAAAGTGGGTGGTACCCTTGAACGAATTGGTACAGAAGACAGCTTCCTGAACATAACACCAGTAGCACAGACAGTGAGATCAACAATTAATAAATGGGACCTACTGAAACTGAGAAGCTTCTGTAAGGCAAAGGACACAGTCAGCAAGACAAAAAGGCAGCCCACAGAATGGGAAAAAATATTCACTAATCCCACATCTGACAGAGGGTTGATCTCCAAAATTTACAAAGAACTCAAGAAGCAAGTCTCCAAAACACCAAAGGACCCTATTAAAAGTGGGCTGCAGAACTAAATAGAGAGTTTTCAATAGAGGAGTCAAAAATGGCTGAGAGGCACTTGAGAAAGTGCTCAACATCCTTAGCCATCCTGGAAATGCAAATCAAAACAACTCTGAGATACCATCTCACTCCTGTCAGAATGGCTAAAATCAAAAACACCAATGACAATTTATGCTGGAGAGGATGTGGTGAAAGGGGGACACTCCTCCATTGCTGGTGGGAGTGCCAACTGGTTCAGCCACTTTGGAAATCAGTATGGAGATTCCTCAGAAAAATGGGAATAAACCTACCACAAGACCCACCAACTCCACTCTTAGGTATATATCCAAAAGATGCCCATTCATACAACAAAGATGTCTGTTCCACTATGTTCATAACAGCTTTATTTGTAATAGCCAGAACTTGGAAGCAACCTAGATGTCCCTCACCCGAAGAGTGGATAGAGAAAATGTGGTACATCTACACAATGGAGTACTATTCAGCAGAAAAAAATAATGGAATCATGAGATTCGCAGGCAAATGGATGACACTAGAAGAAACCATCCTGAGTGAGGTAACCCAGTCACAAAAAGAGAAATATGGCATGTACTCTCTCATATATGGATTTTAGACATAGATCTGGGGAGTGCCAGCCTACAATCCTATGGCCAGAGAGTCTAGGAAACAGAAACTTCATTTAGTGGCTGATCGAAGAAGAGGCAGACTCCCTCGGTTAAGTACTGAGCTGAACTCAAGAAAGCCAGTAACAGAGAGGGAGGACTGATGACCAAAGGGATTAAGACTGGGCTGGTTTAACCCCCAGAAACAGCTGACCAGACAAAGGTTAACTCTTGAATCCCAGGCATCAGCCTGGGAATCCAGCATGGGACTGATCAAGACCCCCTGAATCTGGGTGTCAGTGAGGAGGCCTAGGTAATCTATTGAGCCTTGGGCAACAGATCAGTACCCATCCCAAGTATACACACGGACTTTGGACTCCCATAGAACAATGTGAGGTGCACTCTCACCCTGAACTCTCGGGGAAGGGTCTAGGCCCTGCCCTATATGAAATGACAGACTATGGACACCCCCATGGAGGGCCTCACCCTCCCTGGGGGAATGAGGGGATAACGGGGGGGGGGTTGGGGGGAGGGCACGGGAGGAGGGGAGGGAATGGGAGAGGCACCTGGAACTGATGTGTGAAGCAACCTCGTTTCTTATCTAAATTTAAACTGGAAAATAAAATATAAAAAAAGGAAAAAAAAAAAGAATAATCTAGTATATCGAGTTGAGGCAGGACCAAGTCCCTCCCAGCTGTAGCAGGACTGACCAAGGTATACTGCCATGCTCCAAAAAGCCAGTTCATGCTGGGAAGGTGGGGGATGGTGAGTGGGAGGAAGGGATACAGGGGAAACTGTGTTGATATGTAAAATGAATAAAAAATTTAAAAAAAGAAAAAACAATAACTTAATAATTAAAAAAACATGTAACTCAGGCTCTTTCATAATTGTCTTAATATTATAAAAGTTGAAGACTGCGCTTAATACATTTTTTTCTTTTTTGTTAATTTTTTTATTTTAATTTTAAATAGCTTGTTTTACATGTCAATTCCATTTCCCTCTCCTTCCCCTCCTCCCGCCCTCCCTCATGCCCCCCAGCCTCCCACCCTATTGCCAATTCCTTCCACATAGGGGATATCTAGAGTCTGTCATTTCACTCAGGGTAGGGTCCAGGCACTCCCCTAAGAGTCCAAGCTGAGAGAGCATCCCTCTTTGTGTTATGGACACACGATGACTGTTAGTATTCCAGGGATAAACACTGATCCACTGCTCAGGGCCCCATAGGTTGCCCAGGCCTCCTCATTGACTCTCACATTCGGGGGGGGGGTTTCTTAACATAATGTTTCTCCTTCAAGTTAGTTTGTCAAAATGTAAAGTACACAAAAGCCAATTATAATGACCTTTTACTTGTAACATCAGTAAAAAAATACAGCATTCCAAATGTCTTGTTACTACATTTGACATCACTTTTCATTAATTGTTTACTCTTTGTTAATATTTATTTTAATGTTTTATGTTTAGTGTTATTTTTTCTTAAATGTATATTGTTGTCAAAAACCTGGGGCAATATTGTGAAAATAACATTTCATGGTTTCTAGCACCAAAAATAAAGGTGAAGGAAATAGGACTAGCTATATGTCACAGTGGCATCAGGATCATTAATTACCCTTCCTGAAGCCACTGTGTGACTTTCCTGCAATGTTGTGACCCTGGTGACAGGGATGGAGAGAAGATTAAAGAAGAGCCTAATGTAAAACTGATCCTTTTCAGTTTGAAAATGCACTTCAAACGCAGCATACATTTATATTTTGAGAATTATCTCAAACTTGATTAAAAGTCATATGCACAGCACAAAAAATATCTTTGATTTCCAAATATTTGGGACTGCTTTTAAATGATGTCTTGCTTTTCCTGTACTTTGATATTTCCTACAATATAGCAACAAGTCCTCCAGATCCAGTAAACTTGCACAGATACCTGATGCATGACATAGGATTCGTAATAGTTAGTTCTTGGACCTTCTTCAAGGTGCATGAGTTGTTATCATTAGTATTATTTATAAGAAAATGGTAAATCCAGAATCATGCTTTGAGTTACTGGTCTTTCTTGGAACCATCCTTTATTTAGATTTTTTATTTGTAGGATTCTAAAATGCTGAAATATACAGCCACTTTTGTGCTTAATGCCCTGAAGTTCATGGTTGTGTTTTTCTTCATAATCAGACACAACTTTCTAATTCTGGCAGATACCATACAGCAGTGATTATGTGTTCTAGTCGCATCTTATCTGGCTGCACAGTTCTAATTGCCCTTTGCTGGTGATGCTCACCTTGATTACATGATTGCGTTGTTTGCCAGGATTCTCTTCTAAAAATAATGAAAAAACGAGAATGGATAATGGGTAAATATTTTAATGGATATATTGTTTTCTGGGGAGGGACTATAAAAACTGTGTAAATATCCTGATTTGCATTCAGCTTTCAATTTACTTATTTTATTTATACATATCAGAATGGATAAGCAATTTCTTTCTCTTTCCAGTGCTTCACAATTTTCTCTTATCATTGTTCATTTTGAAGTTCAAATTGTTTACAATTTGCTAATGAGAGCTGTATGAACTTGAGCTTTCATTTTTCTTCTATTTTATTAACATAGGCACGTAATATTTTTTGGAAATCTTTTCCACTTTCTGACACAAGAGGATAGCATTCAACCTTCAGACTTTCCGTACTGTAGCTTCAAGATAAGCCTTTATTTTTTTGTCTGAGAAGTCTTGAGTCTCATAGCAGGAAATGGCATTTAAATACCAAGAAGTTTATTGCTTTTGAATGCCACTGTTTACAGAGGGAAATGGAGAAAAATTAGCACTTCTTCCTATATTACTTAGTTATTAAGTGGGGCAGATCTTTTCAGCAAAAGGCAGAATGATAGTAGAATCACAAGAAAACATGAATGCTATTTGAAATTTAACAACATGAGTCTCTCTCTCTCTCTGTCTCTCTGTCTCTCTGTCTCTCTGTCTCTCTGTCTCTCTGTCTCTCTGTCTCTCTGTCTCTCTCTCTCTCTCTGTCTCTCTGTCTCTCTGTCTCTGTCTCTG
This sequence comes from Mesocricetus auratus, assembly GCF_017639785.1. NCBI lineage: Eukaryota > Metazoa > Chordata > Mammalia > Rodentia > Cricetidae > Mesocricetus > Mesocricetus auratus. The sequence goes on along the minus strand of NW_024429193.1, from coordinate 84,142,220 downwards.
TCTCTCTCTCTCTCTCTCTCTCTCTCTCTCTCTCTCTCTCTCTCTCTCTCTCTCTGTGTGTGTGTGTGTGAAAACCCAGGCAAGAGTAAGTAGCCAGGTAAAGCAAGGCAAGCAAGATCAAGGTGAGTGCTGCAGATGCATAACATTCTATCCGAGCTCTTGGAGGTTTGAAATCACCTTCCCTTTCCCTGTACTGAGAATGGGAGGGTCCCTCGTGGGACTGCTTATCCATTACAGAATGACAAGTGTCTCCGGGCCTTCAGAGCTTCTGAAGCTACGGGGCCTTAAAATAATCTGCCTAAAGTAATCCTTATGACAAAGAGGCAGAGTTAGGGTGGTATATATTTGTTCTCTATATATTTACAAACTAATTATTTATTTAAGTGCATACAACCTCCGTGACACTTTGGTATTTGAAAATGTAGCAGAGTCAAGAAGGTTCTTCTGCCTTTTCTTTAATAAACAGGATATAAAACTGCATTTAGACATACATTGCTCCTACTCAGAGGAGAGAAACATATTAGCTTTGAAAACATAAAGAGAGAAATGAAATGAATCTGAACAGAGCTTGATGAATCCCCCTAATTTAGCACTCCTTTTAATCCAGCTGCAGATAGGGAGGAGATATGAACACAGGAGTCAAGACGGTTCTGGGAAAACCCACAGAGACAGCCGAGCTGAGCAAGTGGAAGTTCGTGGGCCCTAGTCTGACAGCTGGGGAACCAGCACAGGACCGCACCAGGCCCCCTGAAGGTGGGTGTCAGTTGGTGGCCTGGGCAGTCTATGTGGTCTCTGGTAGTGGAACTAGTACTTATTACTAGTGCTTTGGGACTAGTGCTTTGGGAGCCCATTCCTGGCTTTCTTCTCCATCACGCATTTGACCTGAAGGCCTACACCAAGACATCTTTCTTTTGGTGCAGGTATCCGCATCTAACCTGTTCGACTCAATTGGTTTTGAGCTTAAACAGTTCCTGAACAACGAGGATGAGAGGGAAAAAGACAAGCTGCTGTTTTTATTCTTTCTTATACTTGCTTGGTATATTTCAACTTTCTCAGTTGAATATTTGTAAGTTATAATACTTGTAAGAAATTGCATAACAGAACCTTTTACTGCGTAGCTAGCAGCGTGTGCTTCTAACCCAGATTTTAAGTGATGTGAGTGAAGCAGGATGCAATGGAGAACTAGACAACATGTCCCACGGTATCGGGACCGGTCCACGCCTTAAAATTTGATAGGTAGTATGCAGCCGATGCCTAATGTGGACACGGGGTCTGACTTAATCTCTCTCTCTCAAGTCTGTGCATGTGACTGTTCATGGATGATGTGTGTATGGATGATGTGTGTATGTTGTGTGTGAGGAAATACAGGTACCCTGCACACAAAAGGGCAACCTGAGCGAGATTCCCGCTACCTTTGCTTGCTACCGCGCATGTCAGGCTGGCGGGCCCATGATTTCTGCTGGGCCTCTGATCACTGCCTCCTTTCTTGCCACAGGGACCTTGGCGCTACACGTTAGTGCTACTAACTTCAGCTTCGTGCTGACTCGGAGGGTCCAAACTCAGGTACGAGGCAAATGCTTTTCTGAACCATTTCCCTAGTTTCGAATCTTAGTTTTCATCTTAAACAATTAAGAATTACTTCATGCCATGTCACGTATCTCAACAAATGTACTAATATTTTGAAGTAGTTGAAATGAATACCTTTCTTCTTTACAATTTGGCAGTACTGTCACAAACTAAAATGTATGATATTTAGCCTGTTTTATTTCAAAACCTGGAAATTGTTTATCCATAGAGTTTAATATTAAAATATAAAATGAAGTTAGAAGATTTTTAAATAGAACAAAATATATTGGAAAAAACACCCGAAAAATTCTAACAATTAACTTACGATAAAACCAAGTCCCACATAGTAGAGTTTTAATAAGTTTTAGGTCAATCTTACTTGAAAATATTGCTAATCATTTGGGTCTTTATAATACTGATGTAATATGCATTCAAGAACATATTTGCTGTGCTTTGATCAAGGCTATTGTGTTTCATATTTCTGTACTTTAAATAAAATGAAGACCAGGGTCAACCATATTGACAGTAGAACTGGCTGTTACCATAGCAACTTTTTCTTTTTGATAAATGCAGTTGATTTTAAATAATCATCAGTGCTTCCCTTTGGGGTCTCCTATTTTTTTTATATTCATCTCTGTCTAAAGACAAGTTTTGAAAAACATGTTTAGTTTTATGAAGATGATTCAGAACAGATTATCACTTGGAATGGTATTGTATTCTTCAGTGAGATGTAAGCTGTCATTTCTCCATTTATTTCAATAATTATAATCTCTAAGACCAGTTCATTTCCAGCATATATTTGCTTGTGTTCTTATGATAGACGATTATCTGCATTATATAATTGTAGATTCTGGTTGCTTTAGCAACAAATGCCTACTTTAAATTTAGCATCTCATTTATTTTCTGTCACTTTATTCTTTACTGCTAAGAGACACGCTATTTTGTGTTAAATAAAAAATAAAAGAGATGCTATCATAATGGATGAATTGTCAGCATTTGGTCTTTGTTTCAGTGCAAGCTTAGGGAAGAAGGAACAGCTAGTTCTGGCAGAGAATGAAAGGCTTTCTTCTGTGGGTAGGCTCCATGTTGGAGAGGTGTGTATACATCATAATGCCATTCCTGAGTCATACAATTCACTGGGATGCTGTCAATGTCATCTTTGGAACATATTTTAATAAAATGGAACCTTAGACAGTTGGGGAAATGGCCTAGCAAGGAGTTTGTGCTAATGATTATTTAAAGGGAGGAAGGGCTCCCTTGGATGTGCATAATCTCATATAAGTTTCACTTGACCCATTAATGAGATTAAGAAGCTAAATGGCAGGAATTGAATTGAGTGTATAGCAACTGTAGTTTATAACATTGGTGAGGTTAAGAGTGACAAAATAAGATCTATGCCATAAAGATAATATCACCATAGATTTTCTTTGTGTTGGTCTCTATACCAGGCCTAAGGATAAGGGCACAATCTCTCTTTTTTCTTGAATGCCTGGTTATATTTTATCTTTTTCCCAATTTTTTTTTAATTTTAGAAATACTCTTATTTACATATCCATTCCCCCATACCCTCACCCTCCTATCCTCATAAGCTTCCCACTGACTCTCCAACCCACCTCTACCAACTCCCAGTGATAGTGAGGCCCTCCATGGGGGATCACCAAAATCCATCACATCTTTTGGGGGAGGGCCTAGGCCCTCCTTTCTGTATCTGGGCTGCAATAGTACTACTCTATAGGGAATGGTCTCCAAAAGTTCATTTGTGACTAGGAATAAATACTGGCACCACTATTAAAGACTGCACTGGTCTCCTAGCTGGCATCCACATTCAGCATCTATCCAATGCTGGTTTCCTGCTTTATGACTAGGATCTATGTGCTCTCATTAGGGCAGGTCAACTGTTTCTGCCTGTATCTCCAGTACTGTCTTGGTTTATTTGCTCATCTCTCCTCCCTCTCTGCAACTAGATTCTGGGAGAATGGCTCAGTGCTCAGCTGTGGGTGACTCTTTCTTTTTTTTCTTTCTTATTATTTATTTTTTAGTATAAATTAAGATTAGAAGCAAAGGTGCTTCACAAGTCAGTTCCAGGTCCCTCTCCGTTTCTCTTCTCCTCCCGTGCCCTCCCCCCCCACCCCGCAATATCCCCTCATTTCCCCAGGGAGGGTGAGGCCATCCATGAGGGTGTTCACAGTCTGTCATTTCATCCAGACCCTCCCCCAAGTGTTCAGGGTGAGAGTGCATCTCACATTGCTGGATGGGAGTCCAAAGTCCATGTGTATACTCGGGTGAATACTGATCTACTGCCCAAGGTTCAATAGATTACCTAGGCCTCCTCAGTGTCACCCCCAGTCAGGGTGTCTTGATCAGTCCCATGCTGAATTCCCAGGCATCAGCCTGGTATTCAAGAGTTAACCCTTGTCAGGTCAGCTGTTTCTGAGGGTTAAACCAGCCCAGTTTTAATCCCTTTGGTCATCAGTCCTCCCTCTCTGGTACTGGCTTTCTTGAGTTCAGCTCAGTGATTAGCAGTGGGAGTTTGCCTCTGCTTCCATCAGCCACTGAATGAAGGTTCTGTTTCCCAGACACTCTGGCCATGGGATTGTAGGCTGGCACTCCCCAGATCTGTGTCTAAAATCCATATATGAGAGAGTACATGCCATGTTTCTCTTTTTGTGACTGTGTTACTGTGAGGAGCCGCCCTCGCTATCGCTATTGCCGTTAGAAGATGGCGCTGACTGCCACTGTCAGTTGGAGTTAACTGTCGCTGTCAGTTGGAGTTAACTGTCGCTGTCAGTTGGAGTTAACTGTCGCTGTCAGTTGGAGTTAACCGTTTAAACTGTGCCTCTCCCGTGACGTCATCTGGGGTGATGTGCAAACCACCAATCCCGGCTCTACACATCTCACTCGGAGCTCCTAGGCTTATATAAGGGGCTGGGTTTCTTAGCTTGGGGTCTCCCTCTAAGAAGCTGATCATCTATCTCTCAAGATGCATTAAAGCTTTACTGCAGAAGGATCCGAGTGTTCTGCGTCGTTCTTGCTGGCGAGACGGTAGCGCGGGACATCTGGTGCCGAAACCCGGGAACTCTTCAACATCGCCGGCGCCGCGGGAGACCCCTCGGAAAACGGGGCGGATTCAGAACTGCAGGGACGTAGGTTCAGAGAGGTATGCTTTATCCTGAACAACCCTTTTCTCGACTTTGGCCTTAGTTTGTCATCACCGTGGGACGGGTCAGTGGAGGCTTTGGTGCTAGTCCTGTTTGTCCTTCTCCTTCATCGTGGCTGGTGCTGACAGAACGGCGCTGTCCGTCTGGCGCTGTCCGTCTGGCGCTGTCCGTCTGGCGCTGTCCATCTGGCGCTGTCCATCTGGCGCTGTCAGTCTGGTGCTGTCAGTCTGGTGCTGTCAGTCTGGTGCTGTCAGTCTGGTGCTGTCAGTCTGGTAACGGAGTTGAGCGCGTTTTTTAGATAAGCTGTCAGCGCGATGGGGTCGTCACAGTCAGTGGTTACAGCCTTACAGACTGTGCTAAAACAAAGAGATCTTAAAATTGCACCACGAACACTTCAAAATTTTGTGAAGGAGGTAGATAGAGTGGCACCATGGTATGCTTGTTCCGGGTCCCTCACTGTGGCCTCATGGAACAAGCTAGGTAAAGAACTAGACAGGAAGCATGCAGAAGGAGATCTCTGCTTAGGTACCAAAGCCATTTGGAAGCTAGTTAAAAACTGCTTGGAGGATGAGGCCTGTCACCCTGCTATAATAGAAAGTCAGGGAACCTTAGAGGAAGTTCAGGATAGCATGTCAGAAACTGAACGGAGTGAGAGAATGGGAGCTCGCAAAAGAAAAGACATGTCTAAGAAAAAAGGCCCTCCCCAGGAAGTTAAGAAAGGGGGAGAGAAAGAAGGGAGTTATCATTCACCCCTTAACAAATCTAAGAAAAAGAAAAAGCCAGAATCTAGTCTATACCCTGCAGTAGAGCTAGAAGCCTTGGAGCTAGATAATTCTGATTCTGACACTCTGGATTCTAGCGAAGAAGGTGGTCTAGAGGAGGAGGTGGCACGGTATGAGGAAGAAAGATATCACCCTGATAGACACCGGCCACTGAAAACAAAAATGAATGTGAGGCCACCGCCTATAAATCCGGCGGGCTCACGCCCCTCAGCGCCTCCGCCATATGAGCTTCGGCTGAATACTGGTACTGACTCCTTTTTACCTTTAGAGGAACGGAGAAAAATACAAATGGCTTTTCCAGTATTCGAGAATGTGGAAGGCGGAAGAGTACATACCCCCGTAGATTACAATCAAATTAAAGAATTGGCCGAATCCGTTCGTAATTATGGGGTCAATGCTAACTTTACCACATTACAGGTGGAAAGGCTTGCTAATTTTGCCATGACTCCCACTGACTGGCAAACGACAGTGAAAGCAGTGCTTCCCAACATGGGACAATACATGGAATGGAAGGCTCTCTGGTATGATGCAGCCCAGGCACAAGCTAGAGTTAATGCCACGGCTGAAGATGAGAATCAGAGGCAGTGGACATTTGAAATGCTGACAGGTCAGGGTCAACATGCCCTTAATCAAACCAACTACATCTGGGGCGTCTATGGTCAGGTGTCGGCCGCCGCTATTAAAGCATGGAAGGCCCTCACAAAAGGGGAGAGTCCAGTGGACACCTTACAAAGATTGTCCAAGGACCCCAAGAGCCATTTTCAGACTTTGTGGCCAGAATGACAGAGGCCGCCAGTCGCATCTTTGGTGATTCAGAACAAGCTATGCCCCTGATTGAGCAACTTGTCTATGAACAAGCAACCCAGGAATGTCGAGCGGCTATCGCCCCTCGCAAAAGCAAAGGTTTACAAGATTGGCTCAGAGTGTGCAGGGAGCTGGGGGACCCCTAACCAATGCAGGACTAGCTGCCGCCATTTTACAAACGCACAGGTATAGAGATTTATCTAATCGAAAAGCTTGTTTTAATTGTGGGAGAATGGGGCACCTTAAGAAAGATTGTCAAGCCCCTGAAAGAACAAGAGAATCGAAGCTTTGCTATCGTTGTGGTAAAGGTTATCATAGGGCTAGCGAATGCAGGTCAGTCCGGGATGTAAAAGGGAGGCTTCTGCCCCCTATTGAAGAATCCAAGGTACCCCAATCAAAAACGGGTCACGGGGCCCATGGTCCCAGGGCCCTCAGAAATATGGGAACCAATTTCAGAAAAGCAATCAAGAGGAAGTAGAGGTTTCCGAGGAACCTCCGGAATGGACTTGCGTGCCGCCTCCGACTTCTTACTCATGCCCCAAATGAATGTTCAACCGGTCCCAGTCCATTCCCCTGGACCTTTGCCCCCTGCCACCATTGGGCTTATTCTGGGCCGTGGCTCCTTAACTTTACAGGGACTCATTATATATCCTGGAATTGTTGACCCGTATCATAAAGAGGAGATTCAAGTTCTCTGTTCTAGCCCTCGGGGTGTATTTTCTATAAAGCAGGGAGATAGAATTGCACAACTGGTGTTGCTGCCCTCCCTCGGGGATGGAGAAACCTACACTTTACAAAAAAGGGCTATGGGATCTTCTGGAAGTGATTCAGCCTATCTGGCTATACCCCTAAATGAGAGACCTACAATAAAATTGTTAATTAATGGAAAAGAATTTGAAGGGATAATGGATTCGGGAGCAGACAAAAGCATTATTTCACTCCATTGGTGGCCGAAGTCTTGGCCCACTGTTGTTTCATCTCATTCTCTACAAGGTCTTGGATACCAGTCCTCTCCTGCCATCAGTGCCTCAGCCTTAACCTGGCGGGATGCTGAAGGCAAACAGGGATGTTTTACCCCCTATGTGTTGCCACTCCCTGTAAATTTATGGGGACGAGATGTGTTACAAGCCATGGGCATGACCCTAACTAATGAATACTCCCCCAGGCATCAGCCATTATGGCAAAGATGGGGTATACAAAGGGTAGAGGCTTGGGTAGGCAAGAACAAGGCAGAATAAAACCCATTACACAACACGGAAATCGGGGTAGAAAAGGACTGGGTTTTATTTAGGGGCCGTTGAGGCTTCACGACCCATACCATGGAAAACAGAGGAGCCGTTATGGGTCTCTCAATGGCCTCTATCCTCTGAAAAATTAGAGGCTGTCACAAGATTAGTGCAAGAACAGGAACGGCTGGGGCATCTAGAGCCTTCTACCTCCCCATGGAATACACCAATTTTTGTTATTAAGAAGAAATCTGGGAAGTGGAGATTACTCCACGACCTGCGGGCCATTAACAATCAGATGCATCTTTTTGGCCCTGTTCAAAGAGGCCTTCCTTTGCTTTCTGCACTTCCTCAAGATTGGAAGCTTATTATTATAGATATTAAGGATTGTTTCTTCTCTATTCCACTTTACCCACGGGATAGACCAAGGTTTGCCTTCACTATCCCTTCTCTTAATCATATGGAACCAGACAAGAGATTTCAGTGGAAGGTACTGCCGCAAGGCATGGCCAATAGCCCAACAATATGTCAGCTATATGTGCAGGAGGCTTTGGAGCCAATTAGGAAGCAATTTACATCTTTAATCGTTATCCATTATATGGACGATATTCTTATTTGTCACAAAGAGTTAGATGTTTTACAAAAGGCTTTTCCCATGCTGGTGGCTGAATTAAAACAGTGGGGATTAGAGATTGCCTCAGAAAAGGTTCAAATTGCAGATACAGGCCTCTTTTTGGGCTCAAAGATTACTCCCAAAAATATAGTTCCTCAGAAAATAGAAATTCGCAAAGACCACTTACAAACATTAAATGATTTTCAGAAACTTCTGGGAGATATAAATTGGTTGAGGCCCTTTTTAAAAATTCCATCTGTTGATCTAAAACCCCTCTTCGATCTCCTGGAGGGTGAGCCTCATATCTCCTCACCCAGAAAATTTACCCCTGCCGCCCACCGAGCCTTACAGATGGTGGAAGAGGCCTTACAGGAAGCACAATTACAACGAATTGAGGAGTCACTACCTTTTAATCTGTGTGTTTTTAAGACAGCTCAATTGCCAACTGCAGTCCTGTGGCAACATGGACCATTACTTTGGATTCATCCAAATGCTTCCCCTGCTAAGATTATTGACTGGTACCCTGATGCTGTTGCACAGCTCGCGCTTCGCGGAATAAAAGCAGCTGTTACACATTTTGGCAGGGATCCTGATTCCTTGATTGTGCCTTATACTGCTGCACAAGTTCAGACCTTGGCAGCCACATCTAGTGATTGGGCAGTTTTAGTTACTTCCTTTTCAGGACAAATTGATAATCATTTTCCAAAGCATCCAATTTTACAGTTTGCCCTAAACCAGGCTATAGTGTTTCCACAAGTGACAGCTAAAGACCCACTCCCAGATGGGACTGTGGTGTACACTGATGGATCAAAAACTGGTATGGGAGCTTATGTGGTCAAGGATAGGGTTATATCTAAACAATATAATGAAACTTCACCTCAAGTTGTAGAATGTCTGATAGTACTGGAGGTTCTTGAGGCTTTTCCAGGACCCCTCAATATTGTATCAGATTCCTCTTATGTGGTTAATGCAGTTAATCTCCTTGAGATAGCTGGAATAATAAGATCCTCCAGCAGAGTTGCTAACATCTTTCAGAAGATACAAGCTGCCTTGTTAAATAGGAGATTTCCTGTTTTCATTACCCATGTCCGAGCACATTCTGGACTCCCAGGTCCCATGTCCTTAGGGAATGACTTAGCGGACAAGGCTACAAAGCTGGTGGCCGCTGCCTTGTCTACCCATGCACAAGCAGCAAAAGAATTCCATAAGCGCTTTCATGTGACGGCTGAGACCTTGCGCCGTCGTTTTGCTCTATCCAGGAAAGAGGCTAGGGAAATTGTTACTCAATGCCAGAATTGCTGCGAATTCTTACCCACGTGGCATTAGACCATTGCAGATGTGGCAGATGGATGTTACTCATATTCCCTCTTTTGGAAGGCTTCAATATGTTCATGTTTCTGTTGACACCTGTTCTGGCGTAATGTTTGCCACACCCCTAACAGGGGAAAAGGCCTCATATGTGATTCAACATTGCCTTGAGGCCTGGAGTGCTTGGGGAAAACCCAGAATTTTAAAAACAGACAATGGACCAGCATATACCTCTCAAAAATTCCGACAGTTTTGTCGGCAAATGGATGTTACCCATCTAACTGGCCTACCTTATAACCCTCAAGGACAGGGCATTGTGGAACGTGCCCATCGTACACTCAAATCATATCTGATTAAACAAAAGGGGAGTATTGAGGATGTTCTACCCTCGGTACCAAGAGTTGCTGTATCCATGGCACTTTTTACCCTTAATTTCTTGAACTGTGATGCCCAAGGCCACACTGCGGCTGATCGCCACAGTTTAGAGCCTGATAGGCCAAAAGAAATGGTAAAATGGAAAGATGTCTTGACTGATCTCTGGAAAGGCCCGGATCCTATTCTTATAAGATCCAGGGGAGCTGTGTGTGTTTTTCCACAGGAGGAAGAAAACCCCCTGTGGATCCCTGAAAGACTCACTCGAAGAGCTCCTTCACAACTCCAGAATAAGAAGGATGGAGGCCAAGTGGGTGATGAAGACTCTCCTACTCGGGATGATGGTTCCTAGTATGATGGGAGAGTTACGGTGGGCCATCATGTCTACCTTCCCCTACCGATGCCAGTGATGCAGAATGCCCAGGTGTTCCCTAGATTTTTCACAACTAATAGAGAGTTGGGGCTTGCCTTTTTGCCTTTAGATCCTCAGATACAGAGTTTTCAGGATGAGAGAACCTTGTCATTAGTAGGAAGCTTGTGCTTTACTGTGATTTCTTCATTAAAGGATAATTTTATTCATATGGATCCAGAAAGATCTAATGCTAATCCTTTTGAATTAATGGAAGCTGTACTGATCTTTCTCCTATGATAGTGAGAAGGGACAGATTGGAAAGGGGCATTAGGCAACAGTCTGAGTGAGGGACAGAGCTCTGGATCATCTGATTGGTCCTCCTCCAATGTTAAGTATACCCCTTTTAAGAGAACTAATTATTCAGCTGCCCTTTATTTGGGTTGTGAGTAATGATACCTTAGGTAAGAATCAGAAAGAAATAAATTGTTCTGCTTAGAATTGTTTTTATGCATTATGCTGGGATGCTATTAAGCACCCTTTTGCTTTGGTAATGCGCATGCCTCGATTTATTCCAGCTCCTGTTGAGGCGCCAAGTAATTTGAGTTTGTTTAGGGAAAAGCGAGATTTTTGGGATCTCTGCTATTATTGTGGGCCTGATAGCCACCGCCGCGGTTACTGCTTCGGTTACCGCCTCGGCCCTTGCACTTTCTGCCACTGTGCAGACAACTCAAACCATTAATGAACTATAGGCCACTGTGACCATGGTCCTAGATAAACAGGCCACTGCCAATTCTCAGATACAAGGAGGCCTGATGTTGGTAAACCAACAGATTAATTTGGTTCAGGAACAATTGGATATATTGTGGCAGATGGCCAAATTGGGATGTGAACAAAGTTGCCTGGCCTTTGTGTCACTTAGTACAATATGAGAATTTTACAAGAGCAGCTAACCTGTCAAAAGCTCTGTCTCAACATTTATTACAGAATTGGACTTTTGAGTTTGAGCAGACACTCCGTGAGTTGAGAATGGCGATCCTGCAAGTGAATTCGACGCATCTGGATCTTTCTCTGATGGAAGACCTCTCCCCTGGATTTCATCTGCATTTTCTTATTTTAAGGAATGGGTGGGGGTAGGATCATTTAGCCTAGTTCTCTGCTGTGGAATAGTGTTGATGCTTTGGATGGTGTGTACGCTCAGAGCCCAAACAAAAGGAGAAAGTGGTGGTGGCACAAGCACTTGCTGCCTTAGAACACGGAGCATCCCCTGACATTTGGTTAACCATGTTAAAGCAATAGGTCGCTGGCCTCCCGGCTCTTGCACGCCTCGAGGCTAGTCTCATTGCACGGGATAGAGTGGGTAGGCTTCAGCAGCCCAAGGAGTTGCAAGGCTAAGCACTGCACAGGAGAGGTCTGCGGTATAACGACTTTCTCCTGGGAGATAAGTCATCTTGCATGAAGGTTCTATGTCATGATCTCCTTCCCCCAGAAAAAAGACATCGGACTGGTCAGGACTTCCTCTGGGGATAAGACCCTGGAGAGGAGCTTTGTACATGTTCCGAATTTGCACATGGGGATTTGACCTCTATCTCCACTCCAAAGTTGTGGGTGTCCTATTGCTTCAAAAATAAATGAATAGGGGGAGATGTGAGGAGCCGCCCTCGCTATCGCTATTGCCGTTAGAAGATGGCGCTGACTGCCACTGTCAGTTGGAGTTAACTGTCGCTGTCAGTTGGAGTTAACTGTCGCTGTCAGTTGGAGTTAACCGTTTAAACTGTGCCTCTCCCGTGACGTCATCTGGGGTGATGTGCAAACCACCAATCCCGGCTCTACACATCTCACTCGGAGCTCCTAGGCTTATATAAGGGGCTGGGTTTCTTAGCTTGGGGTCTCCCTCTAAGAAGCTGATCATCTATCTCTCAAGATGCATTAAAGCTTTACTGCAGAAGGATCCGAGTGTTCTGCGTCGTTCTTGCTGGCGAGACGGTAGCGCGGGACATGTTACCTCACTTAGGATGGTTTCTTCTAGTGTCATCCATTTGCCTGCAAATCTCAGGATTCCATTGTTTTTTTCTGCTGAATAGTACTCCATTGTGTAAATGTACCACATTTCCTCTATCCACTCTTCAGTTGAGGGGCATCTAGGTTGCTTCCAAGTTCTGGCTATTACAAATAATGCTGCTATGAACATAGTGGAACAGACATCCTTGTTGTATGAATGGGCATCTTTTGGATATATGCCTAAGAGTGGAGTTGCTGGGTCTTGTGGTAGGTTTATTCCCATTTTCTAAGCAATCTCCATACTGATTTCCAAAGTGGCTGAACAAGTTGGCACTCCCACCAGCAATGGAGTAGTGTTTCGCTTTCACCATTTCCTCTCTGGCATAAATTGTGGTTGGTATTTTTGATTTTAGCCATTCTAACAGGAGTGAGATGGTATCTCAGAGTTGTTTTGATTTGCATTTCCCGGATGGCTAAGGATGTTGATCACTTTCTCAAGTGCCTCTTAGCCATTTTAGACTCCTCTATTGAAAACTCTCTATTTAGTTCTGCAGCCCCCTTTTTAAGTGGATACTTTGGTGTTTTGGAGGCTTGCTTCTAGAGTTCTTTGTAAATTTTGGAGATCAACCCTCTGTCAGATGTGGGGTTAGTGAATATTTTTTCCCATTCTGTGGGCTGCCTTTTTGTCTTACTGACTGAGACCTTTGCCTTACAGAAGCTTCTCAGTTTCAGGAGGTCCCATTTATTAATTGTTGATCTCACTGTCTGTGCTACTGGTGTTATGTTCAGGAAGCTGTCTCCTGTACCAATTTGTTCAAGGGTACCACCCACTTTCTCTTCTAAGAGGTTCAGTGTGGCTGGATTTATGTTGAGGTCTTTGATCCATTTGGACTTAAGTTTTGTGCATGGTGGTAAACATGGATCGATCCGCATTCTTCTACATGCCAGCATCCAGTTATGCCAGCACCATTTGTTGAAGATGCTTTCTTTATTCCATTGTATATTTTTAGCTTCTTTGTCAAAGATCAGATGTTCATACGTGTGTGGGTTAATATCCGGGTTTTCAATTCGATTCCATTGGTCTACCTGTCTATTTTTATGCCAAAACCACGATGTTTTCAGGACTATAGCTCTATAGTAGAGCTTGAAGTCAGGGATGGTGATGCCTCTGTATGTTGCCTTGTTGAACAGGGTTGTTTTGGCTATCCTGGGTCTTTTGTTTTTCCATACAAAATTGATTATTGTTCTTTCAAGGTCTGTGAAGAATTGTGCTGGGATTTTAATGGGGATTGCATTGAATCTGTAGATTGCTTTTGGCAGGATTGCCATTTTTACTACATTGATCCTACCTATCCAAGAGCATGGGAGTTCTTTCCATTTTCTGAGGGGTTCTTTAATTTCTTTCTTTAAAGATTCAAAGTGCTTGCGATACAGGTCTTTCACTTGTTTCCTTAGCATTACCCTACGGTATTCTATGTTGTTCGTGGCAATTGTAAAGGGTGATGTTTCTCTGATTTCTTTCTCAGCCCTTTTATCATCTGTATATAGTACGGCTACTGATTTTCTTGAGTTGATCTTGTAGCCTGCAGATTTGCTGAAGGTGTTAATCAGCTGTAAGAGTTCCGTAGTAGAGTTCTTTAGGTCATTTATGTAAACTATCATATCATCTGTGAACAGTGAAAGTTTGACCTCTTCCTTCCCAATTTGTATCCCCTTTATCCCCTTTTGTTGTCGTATGGCAATGGCTAGAACTTCAAATACAATGTTGAAAAGGTATGGAGAGAGTGGACAGCCTTGTTTTGTTCCTGATTTTAGAGGAATTGCGTTGAGTTTCTGTCCATTTAGTTTGATGTTGGCTCTTGGTTTACTGTATATAGCTTTTATTATGTTTAAGTATGTCCCTGTTATCCCAGATCTTTCCAAGACCTTTATCATGAAGCAGTGTTGGATTTTGTCAAAAGCATCTAGTGAGAGGATCATGTGATTTTTGTTTTTCAGCTTGTTTATATGGTGGATTACATTAATGGATTTTTGCATGTTGAAACATCCCTGCATCCCTGGGATGAAGCCTACTTGATCGTGGGGAATGATTGTTTTGATGTGTTCTTGGATCCGATTTGCCAGTATTTTATTGAGTATTTTTGCATCAATGTTCATGGATATTGTTCTGAAGTTCTATTTTTTAGTTGTATGTTTGTGTGGCATGGGGATCAATGTTATTGAAGCCTCATAGAAAGAGTTTGGCAAAGACCCTTCTGCTTCTATTGCATGGAATACTTTGAGAAGAATTGGTATAAGCTGTTCTTTGAATTTCTGGTAGAATTCTGCACTGAGGCCATCTGGACCTGGACTTTTTTTGGTTGGGAGACTTTTGATGACTGCTTCTATTTCCATAGGGGTTATAGGTCTATTTAAAAGTTTTGGCAAGTGATAGCTATCCAGGAAGTCGTCCATTTCCTTTAAATTTTCGAATTTTGTCGAGTACAGGTTTTCAAAGTATGACCTGATGATTCTCTGCATTTACTCAGAGTCCATTGCTATGTCCCCCTTTTCATTTCTGATTTTGTTAAATTGCATGTTCACTCAATATTGTTTTTAAGTTTGGACAAAGGTTTGTCTATCTTGTTGATTTTCTCAAAGAAACAACTCTTCGTTGCATTGATTCTTTGTATTGTTTTCCTAGTTACTACTTTATTGATTTCAGCCCTCAATTTGATTATTTCCTGGCATCTACTCCTCCTGGGGTATTTTGCTTCTTTGAGTTCTAGATCTTTCAAATGTGCTGTTAATTCTCTAGTATAAATATTTTCTAGTTTCTTCATGTGGGCACTTAGTGCTATGAACTTCCCCCTTAGCACTGCTTTCAAAGTGTCCCATAGGTTTGTGTATGTTGTGCCTTCATTCTCATTGAATTATAGGAAGTCTTTAATTTCTTTTTTTATTTCTTCTTTGACCCAGGAATGGTACAGTTGTGCATTATTCAATTTCCATGAGTTTGTAGGTTTTCTGCAATTTGTGTTGTTTTTGAATTCTAATTTTAAAACATGGTGGTCTGATAAGATGCATGGAGTTATTCCAATTTTTTGAAGCTGCTGAGGTTGGATATGTTGCTAACTATGTGGTCAATTTTTGAGAAGGTTCCATGTGGTGGTGAGAAGAAGGTATAATCTTTTTTATGTGGGTGAAATGTTCTATAGGTGTCTGGTAATCCCAGTTGGGTCTTTACTTCTATTAGACCCTTTGCTTCTTTGTTGAGTTTCTGTCTGGTATTCCTGTCTAGTGGTGAGAGTGGTGTGTTGAAATCTCCCACTATAAGTGTGTGGGGCTTTATATGTGATTTAAATTTTAGTAATGTTTCGTTTACGAATGTGGATGCCTTTGTATTTGGGGCATAGATGTTCAGGATAGACACTTCATCTTGATGTATTTCGCCTGTGATGTGTCTGTAATGACCTCCTTCATCTCTTTTGATTGATTTTTATTTTAAATTCTTATTTGTTAGATATTAAGAATGCTACCCCTGCTTGTTTCTTGGGTCCATTTGATTGGAAAGTTATTTCCCAACCTTTAACTCTCAGGTAATGTCTCAGGGTGAGCTGTGTTTCTTGTATGCAGCAGAAGGATGGGTTCTGTCTTCGAATCCATTCTGCTAGCCTGTGTCTTTTTATGGGTGAGTTAAGGCCATTAATGTTGAGGGATATTAATGACCATTGATTGCTCATTCTTCTTTGATTTGGAATGGTTGTTGTTGGTGGAATTATGTGTGGAATTTCACCCTTTTGTTCTTTTGGCTGTTGGTAGAGAGGGGTTACCTAATGCCTATGTTTTTCTTTTTGTAGTTAACTTCCTTGGGTTGGATTTTTCCTTGCAAAACTTTCTGTAGGGCTGCGTTAGTGGACACGTATTGCTTGCATCTAGTTTTGTCATGGAATATCTTGTTTTCTCCGTCTATAGTGATTGAGAGGTTTGCCAGCTATCGTAGTCTGGGCTGGCATCCATGGTCTCTTAGTGTAGGTAGAATATCTATCCAGGACCTTCTGGCTTTCAGAGTTTCCATGGAGAAGTCAGGTGTAATTCTGATAGGTCTGCTTTTATATGTTACTTGGCCTTTTCCTTAGCTGCTCTTAATATTCTTTCTTTATTCTGTACATTTGCGGTCTTGATTACTATGTGGTGATGGGACTTTTTTGTGATCCACTCTATTTGGTGTTCTGTAAGCTTCTTGTACCTTCATTGGCATGTCTTTCTTAAGGTTGGGAAAGTTTTCTTCTTGATTTTGTTGAATATGTTTTCTACCTCTTTGAGGTGTTTTTTTCTCCTTCTTCTATACCTATTATTCTTAGGTTTAGTCTTTTCATGGTGTCCCATATTTCCTGGATGTTTTATGTTAAGGATTTGTTGGACTTAAGGTTTTCTTTGGTTGAAGAATCCATTTCTCCTAGTGTATCTTCAACACCTGATATTCTCTCCTCCATCTCTTGTATTCTGTTGGTAGTGCTTGTATTGGTAGTACCTGGCTGTTTGCCCAGCTTTTCTATTTCCTGCCTTTCTTCAGATTGTGTTTTTTATTGTCTCTATTTCAGTTTTCAAGCCTTGCACTGTTTGCATTGTTTCTTGCAATTTTCGGTTTAACTTTTGGTCCATTTGTTGCCTTTTATGAATTTTTTGGTTTGTTCTTTCTTCCATTTCTTGCATTTTTTGGTTTGCTTTTTCTTCCATTTATTGCATTTTTTGCTTTGTTTCTTCTTCCATTTCCTGCCTTTTTTGCTTTTTTCTTCTTCCATTTCCTGCCTTTTTTGCTTTTTTCTTCTTCCATTCCTTGCATTTTTTGGTTTGTTTTTTCATCCATTTCTTTGAGGGATTTTCCTATATCTTCTTTTAGAGCCTCTATCATTTTCATGAAAGTGTTTTTAAGGTCATTCTCTTCTGCTTCATTTGCATTGGAATGTTGGAGTCTTGCTGGTTTGGAGTCTCTAGAATCTGGTGGTATCATATTTGTTTTTCTGTTGCTGAGTGTGGTTTTATATTGTCTCTTTCCAATCTCTTCTTCTAGTGGGTGCAGAAAGAGCCCCTTACCGGTCTGGTGGTTAGGGGACCAGAGTTCTCTTCTGGTGGGTGCTAGCAAGTCCAATAATCTGGTAGTTCTTCTAATCCTTGTCCATGTTCTGTTCCCATAGGTGGAGAAGAAGACCAGGAATCTGGGGTGCTTAGTCTCCCACCTGGTCCCCTGGTCCTTTTGCTGGATCCTCTGGTTTCCTGGTCTCCTCAGTGGGAGAGAAGACCTGGAGTCTGGGGTGTTTGGCTCCCACCCAGATTGGAAGCTCTGTGCTGTTCCCAGGAGGTCCCCAGGCACTGGAACACAGGCCTCTATGCAGGACCTGTTGTAGCTGGTCCAGCCGGAAGAGCTGGTCTCCTGGTCTCCCTGGATCCGCTCGCTTGTGGTTGACTGTTTCTGCTTCAATCAGCTGCTGGGTCAAGGCACTAGGAATGGTAACCAAGGCAGTCATCAATCTCATTATAGGGGAGGGGTATCAAAGGCAGCCGCTCCACCACTGCCTAGATTCTTAGTTGGGGTATCCCTTTGGATCCCCTATCATTTCCTCTGTGCCAAACCTCTCTCCAAACATATACTGGCTCCCTTTATAAAGGCATCTCCTTTCTTGTCCTCCTCTGTTCCTCCCCTGTCTCAGACCTCCTGTTCTCTTCCCCCTCCCATTTCCATCTCCCTCATCTATGCCCCCTCTCAATTTGCTCAGGCGTTCTTATCCTGTCCCCTTCTTTGGGGGATCATGCATTCTTCTCTTGGTGTCCTCCTTGTTTCTTAGTTCCTCTGGAGGTGTGGATTGTAGGCTGGTGATCCTTTGCTCTATGTCTAAAAACCATATATGAGTGAGTACATACCATATTTATCTTTCTGTGACTGGGTTACTTTACTTAGGATGGTTTCTTCTAGTTCCATCCATTTGCCTGCAAATTTCAAGATTTCATTGTGTTTGTGGTTTTTTTTCCCCGCTACTGAGTAGTAATCCATTGTGTAAATGTTTTCTCTACCCACTCTTCAGTTGAAGGACATCTAGGTTGCTTCCAGGTTCTGCCTATTACAAACAACATTGTTATGAACATAGTTGAACAAATGTCCTTGTATGAATGTGCATTCTTTGGGTATACACCCAGGAGAGTAATTGCTGGATCTTGAGTTAGAATGATTCCCATTTTCCTGGGAAAACACTCTGCTGATTTCCAAAGTGGTCATACATGTTTGTATTCCCACCAGCAATGGAGGAGTATTCCACTTTCACATCCTCTCCATCATAAACTGTCATTGGTGTTTTTGATTTTACCCATTCTGTCCGGTGTAAGATGCTATCTCAGAGTTATTTTGATTTGCATTTTCCTGATGGCTAAAGATGTTGAACACTTCCTTACATGTCTCTGCCATTTTATACTGCTCTATTAAGAATTCTCTATTTTGTTCTGTACACAACTTTTTAATTGGATTGCTTGATGTTTTGGTGACTAACTTCTTGAGTTCATTGTATATTTTGGAGAACAGCCCTTTGTCAGTTATGGGGTTGGTGAAGATCTTTTCCCATTCTGTGGACTGTCATTTTGTCTTGATGACTGTTATCTTTGCCTTACAGAAGCTTCTCATTTCAGGAGGTCCCATTTATTAATTCTTGATCCCAATGTCTGCGCTACTGGTGTTAGGTTCAGGAACCAGTCTACTGTACCAATTCCTTCAACGGGACCTTCCACTTTCTCTTCTAAGAGGTTCAGTGTGGCTAGATTCATGTTGAGGTCTTTGTTCCAGTTGGACTTAAGTTTTGTGCATGGTGATAGATATGTATACAGCTGCAGTCTTATACACACCAACATCAAGTTATTCCAGCATCATTTTTTCAAGATATTTTCTTTTTTATATTGTATAACTTTAGATTCTTTGTCAAAAATCAGGTGTTTGTAGGTGTGTGGGTTAATATCAGGGCTATTAATTCAATTTCCTTGGACTCCCTGTCTACTTTTGTGCCACTGCTAAGCTGTTTTCAGGACTATGGCTCTATGATGGTGCCTCCAGAATTTCCTTTATTGTACAGGGTTGTTGTGACTATTTGAGTTTTTGTTTTTCCATATAAAGTTGATTATTGTTCTTTCAAGATCTGTGAAGAATTGTATTGGGACTCTGATGGTTATTGCATTGAATTTGTCGATTGCTTTTGGCAAGATTTCCATTTTCACTATGTTGATCCTACCTATCCAAGAGCATCAAAATCTATGCATTTTCTGATATCTTCATTAATTTCTTTCTTTTTATCTTTTTTAATTTAAATTAGAAACAAGCTTGCTTCCCATGTCAATCCCAGCTCCCTCAACCTTCTCTCATCCATCCCCCACCAAAACCCCCAACCACACACCCTATCCACCCTATCTGCTTCCAAGGGTGGGTGAGTCCCTTCATGGGGGATTTCCAAAGTCTGCCGTATAATCCTGTGCAGCGTCTAGGCCCTTCCCCTTGTGTCCAGGCTGAGGGAGCATCCGTCCATGTGGAGTGGCCTCCCAAAATCCCTTTGTATGCCAGGGATAAATACTGATCTACTACCAAGGCCCCATAGATTACCGAAGCCTCCTCATTGACACCCAAATTTAGGGGTCTGGATCAGTCCCATGCTGGCCTCTTAACCATCAGTGTGTGGTCCATGAGCTCAACTTTCTTCAGGTCAGTAGTTTCTGTGAGTTCAACCAGCCCAGTCTTGACCCCTTTGTTCATCATTCCTCACTCTCTGCAACTGGGTTCCAGGAGCTCAGTTTAGTGTTTAGCTGTGGGTGTCTGCCTCTGCTTCTATCAGCCACTGGATGAAGGTTCTAGGATGGCATATAAGGTAGTCATCATTATCAGAGAAGAGCATTTAAGGTATCCTCTCTATTATTGCTTAATTTGCCATTTGGTGTCATCCTTTTAGATCTCTGGACATTTCCCTAGTGCCAGATGTGTCCTCAAACCTATAATGACTCCTTCTATTACTGTATCTCTCATTCTGCTCTCCTCTATTCTTTCCCCAACTCATTCTTCCTAGTTACTCATGTTCTCCTCTCCCTACTTTTTCTATCTCTCTTTTACCCAGTTCCCTCTCCCCTCCTCCATACTCCCAATCCACTCAGGAGATCCTGCCCCATTCCCCTTCTCTGGGGTACCATGCATATCTCTCTGAGGTCCCTCTCTGTTTCCCAGACTCGCTTGCAGTGGGACTGTAGGCTGGCACTCCTCTGCTCAATGTCTAAAAATCAATATATGAGTGAATACATACCATGTTTGTCTTTTTGTGACTGGGTTACTTTACTCAGGATGGTTTCTTCTAGTGCCATACATTTGCCTGCAAATTTGAAGATTCCATTGTTTTTTCCACTGAGTAGTACTCAATTGTGTAAAAGTACCACATTTTCTGGATTCACTCTTCAGATGATGGGCATCTAGGTTGCTTCCAGGTTCTGGCTATTACAAATAATACTGCTATGAACATAGTGGAACAGACATTATTGTTGTATAAATGTGCATATTTTGGTTATATACCTAAAAGTGGAATTGTTGGATCTTGTGGTACACTGATGCCTATTTTCTTGAGGAATCTCCATACTGATTTCCAAAGTGGCTGTATAAGTTGGCACTCCCACCAACAGTGGAGGAATATTTGCCTTTCTGCACATCCTCTCCAGCATAAGGTGTCATTGGTGTTTTTGATGGGAAAAGATATTCACCTATCCCACATCTGAAAGAAAGCTTATCTCCAGAATCTGCAAAGAACTCAAGAAGGAAGTCTCCAAAACACCATAGGATCTAATTAAAAAGTGGGGTAAAGAACTAAATAGAGAATTCTCAATAGAGGAGTCTAAAGTGACTGAAAGACACTTAAGAAAGTCGTCAACACCCTTAGCCATTAGGGAAATGCAAATCATTAATTTTTTTCACTTGTTTGGTTAGAGGTACCCCAAGATATTTTATGTTCTTTGTGACTGTTGGAAAGGGTGTTGTTTCTCTGATTTCTTTCTCAGTCCATTTATTATCTGTATATAGTAGGGCTACTGATTTTTTCAGTTAATTTTGTATCTTGCCACTTCGCTGAGGGTAGGAGTTCACTGGTAGAGTTTTTCTGGTCCCTTATGTATCATATCATATCATATCATATCATATCATCTGCAAATAGTGAAAGTTTGACTTCTTTTTTTCTAATTTGTATCCACTTGATCTCCTTTTGTTGTCTTATTGCTCTAGCTAGAACTTCAAGTATAATATTGAAGAGATATGAAGAGAGTGGAAAGTCTTGTCCTGTTCCTGGTTGTAGAGGAATAGTGTTGAGTTTCTCTCCATTTAGTTTGATGTTGGCTGTCGGTTTGCTGTATATAGCTTTTATCATGTTGAAGTATTTTCCTGTTATTCCTGATCTCTCAAGACTTTTTTCATGAAGGGTGTTGCATTTTTGTCAAAGGATTTTTCAGCATCTAGTGAGATATTCATGTGGTTTTTATTTTTTCAGTTTGTTTATATTGTGGAATACATTGATGAATTTTCATATGTTAAACCATCCCTGCATCCCTGGGATGAAGCCTATTTGATTATGGTAGATGATTTTTCCAATGTTCCTGAATTCGATTTGCCAGTATTTGCTTAATATTTTTGCATCAATGTTCATGTTGGATATTGGTCTGTAGTTCTCTTTCTTAATTGTGTCTTTGTGATTCTTGGGTACCAAGGTAATTATAACTCATAAAAAGAGTTTGTCAATGTCCCTTTTGCTTCTATTATAGCAAACAATTAGAGGAGTACTTGTATTACCAGTTCTTTGAATTTCTGGTAGAATTCTGCACTGAAACCATCTGGCCCTGGGCTGATACCTTCTTGATTTAATTTTGGTAAATGATATCTATCCAGAAAACTGTCCATTTCCTTTAAATTATCAAATTTTTTTGGAGTACAGGTTTTCAAAGTATGACCTGGTCATTCTCTGGATTTCCTTAGTGTCTGTTGTTATGTCCCCCTTTTCATTTCTGATTTTATTAATTAGCATTTTATCTCTCTGCTTTTTGGTTATTTTGGATAAAGATTTGTCTATTTTTTTTGAGTTTCTCAAAATACCAACTCTTTGTTATATTTTCCTAGTTTCTGCTTTATTGATTTCATCCCTCAATTTGATTTTTTCCTGATGTCTCGTCCTTCAGGGTGAGTTTGCTTCTTTTTGTTCTAGAGCTTTCAGTTTTGCTATTATTTCTATTCTCCAGTTTGTTCACATGGGTACTGAGTTCTGTAAACTGTCTTCTTAACACTGCTTTCAAAGTGTCTATAAATTTGGGTATGTTGTATCTACATCCTCATTAAATTCTAGAAAGTCTTTAATTTTTTTTAAGTTTTTTTCCTTGGTCCAGGAATGGTGCAATTTAGCATTTTTCAATTTCCATGAGTTTGCAGGGTTTCTACAATTTGTGTTGTTGAATCCTAACTTTAAAGCTTGGTGGTCTGCTAAGATACAGGGGATTATTCCAATATGTTTATATCCATGGAGGTTTGCTATGTTGCTGAATATGTGGTTGGTTTTAGAGAAGGTTCCATTTGGAGCTGAGAAGAAGGTATATTCTTTTGCGTTTGGATGGAATGTTCTATAAATGTCTCTTAATACCAATTGTGTCATAATTTCTGTTAGTTCTTTTGTTTAAGTGTTAAGATTCTGCCTGGTGTTACTGTCTAGTGGTGAGAGCAGAACTTTGAAGTCTCCCACTATCTGTGTGTGAGGTTTTATGTGTGATTTGAGCTTTAGTAATATTTCTTTTTCTAAATTGTATGGCTTCATATTTGTGGCATAGATGTTCAGATGTTCAGAATTGAGAGTTCATGTTGATGGACTTCTCCTGTGATGAATATGAAATGACTTCTTTCATCTCTTTTGATTGATTTCAGTTTAAAGTGTAATTTGTTAAATATTAGGATTTCTACACCAGCTTGTTTCTTGGGTCCATTTGATTAGAAAATCTTTTCCTAACCCTTTACTCTGAGATAATGTTTGTCTTTGACATTGAGATGTGTTTCTTGTATACAGCTGATGGATGGATTCTGTCTTCATATCCATTCTGTTATCTTGTGTTAATTTATAGGCAAGTCAAGACCATTGACATTGAGGGATATTAATGACAGTGATTGTTGATTCTTGTTTATTTTGAATTTGTTATTGTTGGTGTTATCATGTTTGAGTTTCCCCTTGTTTCTTTTGGTGTTCGGTTAAGTGGGATTATCAATTGCCTATATTTTTGTCAGTGTAGTTATCTTCATTGGGTTGGATTTTCCTTCCAGTCCTTTCTGTACAACTGGACTTGTGGATATGCATTGTTTAAATCTGGTTTTGTTATGGAATATCTTGTTTTGTCCATCTCTAGTAATTGAAAGCTTTGTTGGGTACAGTACTCTGTGCTCACATCCATGTTCCCTTAGAGTTTGTAGAACATCTATCCTGGATCTTCTGACTTTCATAGTTTCCACTAAGAATTCAAGTTAATTTGTATTTCTTTGCCTTTATATGTTACTTGGACTTTTTCTTTTTTATTTATTTTTCAGTTTAAATTTAGATAAGAAACAAGGTTGCTTCACAAGTCAGTTCCAGGTCCCTCTACCTTTCCCTCCCCTCCTCTCATATCCTCCCCCCACCCCCCATTATCCCCTCATTTCCCCAGGGAGGGTGAGGCCCTCCATGGGGGTGTCCATAGTCTGTCATTTCATATAGTGCAGGGCCTAGACCCTTCCCCTAGAGTTCAGGGTGAGAGTGCACCTCACATTGTTGGATGGGAGTCCAAAGTCCATGTGTATACTTGGGATGGGTACTGATCTGCTGCCCAAGGCTCAATAGAGTACCTAGGCCTCCTCACTGACACCCAGATTCAGGGGGTCTTGATCAGTCCCATGCTGGATTCCCAGGTTGATGCCTGGGATTCAAGAGTTAACCTTTGTCTGGTCAGCTGTTTCTGGGGGTTAAACCAGCCCAGTCTTAATCCCTTTGGTCATCAGTCCTCCCTCTCTGTTACTGGCTTTCTTGAGTTCAGCTCAGTACTTAACCGAGGGAGTCTGCCTCTTCTTCGATCAGCCACTGAATGAAGTTTCTGTTTCCCAGACTCTCTGGCCATGGGATTGTAGGCTGGCACTCCCCCGATCTATGTCTAAAATCCATATATGAGAGAGTACATGCCATGTTTCTCTTTTTGTGACTGGGTTACCTCACTCAGGATGGTTTCTTCTAGTGTCATCCATTTGCCTGTGAATCTCAGGATTCCATTGTTTTTTTCTGCTGAATAGTACTCCATTGTGTGGACTTTTTCTTTTATTGCTCTTAATATTTTCTCTTTATTTGACAGGTTTTGTGTTTTGATTAGTATGTGGTGAGGGGACTTCTTTTTGTTGTCCAGTCTATTTGGTGTTCTTTAAGCTTCTTGTACTTTCATAGCCATCTCCTTCTTTAGGTTAGGGAAGTTTTTGTCTATGATTATGTTCACTCTGTTTTCTGTCCCTTTGAGCTGTGGTTCTTCACCTTCTTTTATACCTATTTTTCTTAGTTTTGGTCTTTTCATGGTGTCCCATATTTCCTGCATATTCTGTGTTAGGGATTTTTTGGACTTCAGATTTTCTTTGGTCTATGACTGTATTTCCTTTAGTGAGTCTTCTATACCTGAGATTCTCTCTTCTGTCTCTTGTATTCTATTAGTTCTACTTTCACCTGTAGTTCCTGATTGTTTACCTGTTTTTTCTATTTCCAGCATCCCCTCATTCTGTGTTTTCTTTATTTTTTCATTTCAGCTTTGAAGCCTCGCATTGTTTGAGTTGTTTCCTTCACTTGTTTCAGTGGTTTTTCTAGTCTCTCTATAAATCCTTTAAATTTCTTGAATTTTTTTGTTTGTGTTTTCTTCCTTTTCATGTAATTTCCTGCTTGTGTTTTCTTCTATTTCTTTAAGAGATTTTCTTGTTTCCTCTTTAGGGGTCTTTATCGTCTCCATAGAATAATTTTTTTGAGACAGGGTTTCTCTGTATTGCTTTGGAGTCTGTCCTGGGACTCGATTAGTAGACCAGGCTGATCTCGAACTCACAGTGATCCGCCTGTCTCTGCCTCCCGAGTGCTGGGATTAAAGGCAAGGGCCACCAACTCCTGGCATAGAATACTTTTTAAGGTCCATCTCTTCTGCTTAGTCTGTGTTGGTCGTGCTGGTGTGGATTCTCTAGATTGTGGTGGTGTCATATTGGCCTTTCTATTGTTGAGTGTGTTCTTATACTGCAATCTTCCCATCCCTTCTTTGAGTGTGTGCAGGTGGGGTCTCTCCATCTCCTCTCATTTCCTGGTGGCACATGTGGGCCGAGATTTCACTGTCTGCAACTCTAGATAGTCTGGCTTCTCCTGCTATTTTCCTCACTCAAGCAGAGTGTGGCGATGGTGGGTGATGAACACCAAAATTAGGCTGGGGCAGGACTCCTGTCCTTCCTGTCTGTGTGGTTCCATTTAAGGTGAACAGCAGGACCAGAAAGATCCAAGAGGAGGGTGATGGGTGGGAGTTGGGTTCCTAGCAGAGCCCAGACTCACCTGAAGCAGAGCTCAGCGAGTGGAGGGGGAGCCAAGTGTGGTTTGTGGCCAGACTCATGTCCTTCCTGTCTGGGAAGGCTCACTGAATGCTAGGAGTAGGCCCAGGAAGATCCAAGGAGGGGGTGATAGGCTGGAGTTGGGGCCCAAGCAGAGCCCAAACTCATCTGAATCAGAGCACAGCAGGAGTGGGGGGATAGCCAAGAGTCAGGGCACAATTTCTTACAAGACTTCTCTAAATGAATATATAATTCTACAGTGGTGTAGAACACTTAGACTAAAACTACATAAGGATAAAATACAATAGGAATTTGCATATTTGAAAACAGAAAAACAACTAATAGGATGGAATTATTGGAATCCATGTAAAAATTTCAGCCATGGGGGCTCATACTAACTTCCTTCAAGTTCAGGAGTCAGTCAGCCACACCCCCTGGGGAACTCAAGAATAATGACAATCCCTGCCTCAAGAGAGGTTGATGATGCTTCTGTATTGACATTTAAGGTTGTCTTTTGGCCTCTGCATGCATCATCCTTGTTTATACACACACACACACAAACACTCTATTTGATCACACCATGCTTATTCTTAGCTTTCTGTCTTGTTTTTAACTTCTGGATAAGAATCTTATAGCATTTGTTAACCCTTTAATACTCTTAAATTTAAAACATTTATGAAGGAAGTAACCTTGTTTTCGTAAAAGAGTTATTGGAAAATGAATAATGTGGAGATCTGTACAACATCTGATATATAATCCAGACAATGCCCAAGAGTCATGTTCTCCTGACATAAAATAGGTACACATAAATTCATCCTCCCTCCCTAGCACTGTCTTTCAGGAAATTTTACAGATGACAAGCCAGTTCATTTGTATTATCAGAGTGTTTCGATAGAAAATCTGAGGGTTAAGCTAGCAAGTACATATTCAAAAATATACAAACTACCAAACAGATCATTGCAAGTTAGTGTTCTGCTGTCCAAAACTGCATCTTTTTGATTATGAGAATCAGTTTGAAAAAGAAAAGACTCACTTTTTTGCTGGAAGTAAAGAGAAGTATCAGCTGTAGGGAATAACAAAGAATTCGAGGGAATAGTGATCTTGGAACAAATCTCAGTGTGGATTCTGATTTCCAAAATTGAACTATCTGTTCTTGGGAAATTATAAAGAAAATTATGTGTTTCTTAGAAACATTTGGTGACGGACTAGATTATGTCTTTCCACTGATAAACATTTACAAATATTAGATGTCACTTTATCAAAAGTCAAATGGGGAAGTTTTCTGAGCAAATGGAACTAATGATATATACTCATTCCATGAATGGTGGTAGATAGTTCAAAGCTTCTTCCATCTCAATGTTGCAAGAAAGGGTGGATAGGGAGGAGGCAAGCATGGGCTTGTTTCCAGCCCAGCTTCCTGTGCCCTGCTCAGAGCCTCCTGAGGCTTGGGGCCTGCACACAGCTGAATCCATGCTGGCAAAGCAGCCATCCAGGGTCTCTACACCAGCAAGACCTGAACATCCCGACACAGATGAAAGAGAAGAGAATGACCTTAAGAACAAATTCATGAAAATGATAGAGGCCCTCAAAAAGGATATGAGAAAATCCCTTAAAGAAATGGAAGACAAAACAAACTAAAAATACAAGAACTCAACAAATCTCTTAAACAAAGCCAAGAAAAAAACAAACAGATGAAGGAAAGGGTTTAAGACCTGAAAACTGAAGTAGAGACAACAACTCTCAGGAGTCGAAGACACACTAAGAGAAAAAGATTCATCAAACAAGGAAAATATTAAGTCCAACAAATCCCTAACACAAATATACAGGAATTATGGGACACTGTGAACAGACTAAAACTATGAATAATAGGTGTAGAAGAAGGTGAAGAAACCTACATCAAAGATGCAGAAAACATATTCAGCAAAATCATAGAAGAAAACTTTCCCAACCTAAAGAATGACATGCCTATGAAAGTACAAGAAGCTTACAGAACACCAAATAGAGTGGGCCATAAAAAGTCCCCTCAATCCATAATAATAATCAATACACCAAACATACAGAATAAAGAAAGAATGTTAAGAGCATCAAAGAAAAAACACCCCGCTAACATATAAAGGCAAACCTATCAGAATTTCACCTAACTTCTCCATGGAAACTCTGAAAGCCAGAAGGTCCTGATAAATAGTCTACAAACATTAAGAGACCACAGATGCCAACCCAGACTACAATACCCAGAAAAGCTTTCAATCACTATAGATGGAGAAAACAAGATATTCCATGACAAAACCAGATTTAAACAATACGTATCTACTAATCCAGTCCTACAGAAAGTTCTGGAAGGAAAACTCCAAATCAAAGAAGATAACTACACTGACAAAAGCATAGGCAATAGATAATCCAACTTTACCAAGCACCAAAAGAAAAATGGAGGAATCCATACACAATACCAACAAATGCAAAACAAACAAGAATAGACAATCAATGATTATTAATATCCCTTAATATTAAGGGTCTTAACTTTCCTATAAAAGACACAGAAGACAGAATCCCTCTTTCTGCTGCACAAGAAATATACTTCAAAGACAGACAGTGCTTCAGCATTAAGGTTTGGAAAAAGATTTCCTGATCAAATGTAAACAAGAAACAAGAAGTTGTAGCAATCCTCATACTTTTAAAATTAGATTTCTGTGGTTTTACGAGACAGGGTTTCTCTGTATTGTTTTGGAGGCTGTCAGTCCAGCCGGGCTTTGAACTCACAGAGATCTGCCTGCCTCTGCCTCCCGAGTGCTGGGATTAAAGGCGTACACCACCACCGCCTGGCTAAAATTAGATTTTAAAGTAAAAACAATCAAAGAGATGAAGATGGTCATTTCATATTCATCACAGGAGAAATTCAACAGGATTAAGTCTCAATTCTGAACATCTATGCCCTAAATCAGAAAGCATCCCCATTCATAATAGAAACTTTGCTAAAATTCAAATCACACATAAAACCTTACACATTTATACTGAGAGACTTCAACACACCATTTTCACCACTAGACAGGAACACCAGACAGAAACTTAACAAAGAACCAAAGGACTTAATAGAAGTTATTACCCTATTGGTTTTAACAGACATCTATAGAACATTCCATCCAAACACAAAAGAATATACCTTATTCTCAGCATCACATGGAATCTTCTTTAACATCAACCACACACTTGGTAACATAACAATCCTCAACAGGCATAAAAAATTGAATAACTCTCTGTATCTTATCAGACCACCATGCTTTAGAGTTAGAATTCAACAACATCACAAATTGCAGAAACCTACAAACTCATGGAAATTGAATGTGCAATTGCACCATTCCTGGGTCAAGGAAGAAATAAAAAACAAAATTAAAGTCTTCCAACAATTTAATAAGAATGAAGACACAACATACGCAAACTTATGGGATACTTTTGCAAACAATACTAAAAGGAAATTTCACAGAACTCAGTGCTCACATGAAGGAATAGTCACATTAGAGAATAAACAACACAACTAAAAGCTCTAGAACACAAAGAAGCAAACTCACCCCGGAGGAGTAGACACAAGGAAATAATCAAATTGAGGGCTGAAATCAATAAAGTGGAAGTAAAGAAAACAATACAAAGAATCAGTGTAATAAAGTGTTTGTTCTTCAAGAACAGATAAGCAATTGAAACAGACATATAACCTTAGTGAAATAGAAGCAGTCATCAAAAGTCTGTTTTGAGGTCTGGGCAATCTATGGGGCCTCTTGTAGTGGAACAGTATTTATCTGTATTACATGAATGGACTTTGGGAGACCTCTCCACATAGAGGAATGCTCTCTTAGTCTAGAACAAGGGGGAGGTCTAGGCCCTGCTCCAAATGATGTGCCAGACTTTGAAGATTCCCCCATGGAAGGCCTCACCCTACCTGGGGAGCAGAAAGGAAATGGGATAGGCAGGGGGCAGGGGAGGAGGGGAGGAAGAGGGAACTGGGATTGACATGGAAAACAAGCTCATTTCTAATTTAAATTAAAAAAATGATGGACATAGAAAAGATGAAGCACAACAAAATTAAGCAAGAGATGTAGGTTAAGAAACTTACTATTTAGCTTGAAAATCTTATAATTCTTGGCTAAAGTTGTATTTAATTAGAGATAAGGCAGTGTAATTGTTCTATACATAGGTATTATTTTCTTTTTAAAATGTTACTTATTCATGATTTTTTTGTTTACATATTTGGTTTTTAGACCAGGGCTGTAAAACAGCCCTTACTGTCCTGAAACTCACTCTGTAGACCAAGCTGGCATTGAACTCACAGAATTCTGTCTGCCTCTGCCTAGGATTAAAGGCGTGTGCCACTAAGCCCAGCTGTAGTTGTAATTTCTCCTGAAGAAAGGAGAGTGTAAGAAATGTGACAGTGCTCTCTATGATGAAAGTTAATCTGACTTCATGTTGCCCTTCCATTGGCCCAGTGAGAATTTTGTCCCCGATTTTCCTTTCGCTTAACCTTAAATTTTCTGTAAGTTTGAAGGGTCTAAGGCAGGTTACCTCAGTCTCCCTGTGTTTAGGAACAGTAGAGTCTAAGTCTTAGTGTGCCTGGAAAGCACCTGGACCTTTGGATAAGCCTTTCCTGTGATGCACTGCCCATTATCTATCAGGTTCACAGAAAGTTGGTGAGGACACTTCTAAACATCAAACACCCTGGGTGCTTCTGAGGCAATCAGGTATAATTGTAACCACAAACCTAGAATGTCAGAAACAAAAGGATAGGGATTGTTCCTCAGAGAACTACAAATTTCAAATCTAGGTAATTTCTTTAAATGAAAAAGAAGGAAAGGACAGAGGGAAAGAAAGAATAATAACGATTAAACTTCTACAGTTGTTTTTAGTAATTATATGTGATTCTGGAGATCTTTTATAACATACAATAGAAATGTACAGTACTAGTATTGCTATAGCAAGAATGCACGTTGGATTAATATTAAATAATTCGGCTTCATAATACACAAATTAAAATTAGACACTGCTCATATTAAAGTAACCTTGTATATGGGGTGGAGGTCTCAAACATTTACCTTCCTGTGGCAGCTGTGATTATGCACAGTTATACTATGAAGCATGATTTTAATTAAGTGCCACAATACGGCAAGGGGATAATTATAGCATTCAGTAATGACTTAAACCCCTGTGTCCTGTTATTATGAGAAAACTAGAGCATTTCATTTGGGATATGGAAGGTTAAAAATCATTTTTAGATTTTGTGTAATTTGACTATACTTATCTTTACCAGACAGACTTTGAGATTTGCCTAAAAGAATATCTTCATGTCCACTTATACTACTGACTTTGCAGCTTTTAACTCCACTTCTCATAATTCCATGGAAAAACGAAAGAACAGACCTCTTGAGTTTTGTCATCCCAGTTTCCCTTGTCTTTACTTAAATGGTGCAGGAAGGCTGTATGTATGATTTAACTATCATTTACTTTATTATTTCTTGACCTTGTCTTCAAGACTAAATTTTTTTTTGTTTGTTTGGGGAACAGAATTGGCTCCAAGGGTGAAATACTTTCTCACACAAATCTGAAAACTGGAGTTTGGATTCCAGAACTGATGTGAAGAGTCACGTGCAGTAGCTCACATCTGGAATCCCAGCTCTTCTATCCTAGGATGGGATAGGAGGCAGATCCAGGGGAATGACCTTTCCTGGAAACGCTTGGGCCAGCTAACCTGTGGAGTACAGTGTTAGAAACCACCAAAGACACCTGCCTCATAACAGATGGCAAGGTTAGATCTGACTTCTGAAGGTTGTTTTGTGATACCCCCACGTGCATATGTAACACCAGTTACACCCACTCACACGCAGCATACATACACAAATGCATGTACACATATGCACACAATGCACCTGCACACACACATACACACTCACTCACACAATCTTTTCTTTTTATTATATCCACCTCAGTTCTTTGGAACTCAATGTTCAGCTGAATTTGTCTTCCCTCTCCTCTCTATGAGAAAGGGTATAGGCCAGACTTGTCTGGAATTCACCACCTGCCGCAGCCTCCTTAATCATGAATTCATCTTTGAAACTAATGCATCTTACTGTACCCAGTTTGTTACAATATGAAAACTGGGCAGTGAAGACATTAATGCCAAGTGTCCCAGGTATTCAAATTTCTGCATGAAAATACGGGAAGCGAGGGAGCAACTGGAGCCTTGTGCTGTACACGCAGATCACCAGCACAGCTGTACAATGGCAGCCATCACGCAACACAGTCTTGGAACTGTTCCATCAGTCTTACTTTGGGATGACTGAGAGGAACTGAGTTTGGACACAAAGCTATTTAGTGAAAGCAGCAAGGTCTCTCTGGACCTTGAATGCTTAATTTCTCTAAAAATCTTGTGTGATATCCATTTCATGTTTTGCATTTAATAAACTCAATGAAGACATTCCAATTATTTTGGAATTAAGAAATTGATGTGCACTGGCTCACATTTAGGGCTATGCTAAGCTCTTCATTTTCTTAATCAGCACCAGACCTTTTCTTTTAACCAGGCTGCTAAGTACCTTCTTTCAGTCTCCTCTGCCAATCATCCATTGCAGAGCTTTGCTTACTGTGTCCTTTTGCCAAAAAAAGTTTATTGATTCGGTAGTACTGTACTTTCTCTTTGATTCATCCTTCTCTCTGTCTTTACCTGCTGAAATCTCACCCATTTTTAATAATTGCTTTATAAATATGCTTTTAATTGAAACAGAATTACATAAATCTCCCACTTTTCTCCCTCTAACTCCTCTCAGGTACCCTGTTTCCAACACTTCCCATAACCTAACCCTGGTTTTAAGTTGATAGATTCCATCATCATCATCATCATCACATGTACATCTATCTACCATCTATCTATATTTATCTATCTAGTGTATACACATATACAAATACAACCTTCTGAGTTTGTTTTTTGATACTTGTGTATATGTGGGTTCAGGGATGACTACTACAAATTTGAAATCCAATAAGGGGGCGCGTCGAAATGAGAAGCTAATTCTTTCCCTCCTATCAGTCAATAGCTGCCTGTAGTTCTTTGTCTAGGATAAGGACCGGATGAAATTCCCTTTTCCATATTCATATGCTCATTAGTATTTCCATTGTTCTAGTTATGCATTTGTAAGTCGTTTCTGGGAGAGACTATTTCATAACAGAATTTCTGGCACTCTTTCTGCCCTCTCTTTCTCCTTGATACAATGACTCAGGAGTTGTGACATAGATGTATCCATTGAGTCTTGGCTTCCCACAATCTGTTTTTTATATTGTGCTCATGTTATGGTTTTCTCTCCATTTGTTGCAAGGAGACTTCAATGATGAGGGGTGTAGCTACACTTGTCTGTGGATGAGTTTCCCCTGGGATTTTGCCACCATGAGCCTTCCCATTAGCATTGCAATTGCAGTTCAATCCGTGTTCCCTCTGAATTCCTACAGCATTTTTGCTTCATTTTTTATGTTCACTTAATTTGGAATCTTTTGAGTATAAGTGATCTTTCTCTCATTGCATTCTAAGAGACTTGTGGGAAAAACAATTTATTTCATGTTTTGGAGCAGACTCTAATTAGGTTCCATGGACATAATAGTCATTTAATACTTATTTGCTGAATAAATAGTAGAGGTTACACATAACTAACTGTTGCTTTCAAGGCCATTTTTTTGTATAGCAGGAATCTCTAAGCAATCCAAATAAAGGATAATTGTATAGTAAATTTTCATCATTAAAACATAGGTTTCTATTTTCTTGCCTGGCTTTTCCAGGTGTCTATATCCTCTTGATGCTGACTATCTGATTTTAATGTCTTCCCACATTAGGCAACATATATGAAACAAATGGTTAAAGACTAGCAATGTTTGAATGTCAGGGTCCACTTAGGTCTCCCAGTTACCAATCCCCAGTGTCAAGACATTTAGATACTAATGCTTTTTACTGTTGCCT